>NW_006950820.1:0-4820 GCF_000164805.1 Carlito syrichta | reverse complement strand
CCACTGAAGAAAACCCAAACTGTCACATAAACAATGTCCTCACACAGTTAATGAAGCTAGAGCAGTCATTGCCCCTTTCCCCTAACAGTAGTTAGTGATACTACTCCAGAGGAGGTAGTGAGAGAGGAGGTAGTCAGATGCTGGCTAGGCAGAGAGACAGGGAGGGTTTTCAGGAGAATTAACACCTGTAGGAGTGCCCTTACCCTGCCCACTTTATATAATTAACAGTTGCAAATGTGGATAATGTGGTTAAGAACATACTCTGAAACCAGATGTTTTGTTCTAAGGGACTTTTGGCATTTGAACACAGGTACAATAGCTTAACTGTCGTAACTTAATCTAAGCTTAATATAATATTATTAGCATGACATTAGCATTGAGTTTTTACTCCTGAGTGGGTTTTCTAGATACTTATGGGTAATAATCAAGACGGAGTTATTTTGGACAAGAGCACACATGTGGAGTAAAGGCTGAGACCAGGAAACAGCTATGAGAGTGAGAGGCAGGTAGAATAAAAATGAAAAGAAAGCCCTTGGAAGGTAGAGAGAACACCCCCACTCTCCACTCTGGGTAACCCATATCAGGTTCTTTCTTTTCCTGGAGATATCTGTTACTCCTCCTTTCACTCATCCTTTTGATCTCCTCCATGCTCCTTAATCTTCTTGGATGTGGGACAAGAAACTGAGGTTACTAGCCTAAGCTGACAGTGGAGTTAAAAACTGCAACAGGATGAAAGACAGAGTGAAACCAGGAATCTACTTAAGTAGTCAGGAAACAAGGTAAGGGATAGTGGTCTGGACTTGAGCTTCTGGGAGATGAGGCAACATGATCATTGGTATGGATCTACAGGTAGCTAGGAGAGAGGATTTTTCAGATGTCTTCCTCGAGTTACATATTTCTGTTAATGATCAATAGTGAAATAAAAGCTAGAGAGAGAAGCTGGATCTATATCTAAGGTTCCATTCATAATTTCTAAAGGGAGTATAATGTAGCTCTGAGATGGAATTATATCCCATATAAGTACCAGAAAAACTTGTGGTGGACATGGTTTCCCTATGATAGCTCTGCAGAATTGTGACAGAAGCCATAAAATAAAATAAGAAGTAAGACAAGGCATTAGAAGACTGGACACCATAATTTTTAAAGTGCAGAATTAAGAAATAATTTATTTAGAAGTATAAACAGCATCAGGTGTGAGAATTAATAGATACATTATATGTATAATATACATATTTTAAGATAGTGTGTTAGGAAGTTTTTTCCCAAAGTTTTGGTGTTATAAAAATGAAACAATTGCTGAAATAAAAATGTATGCGTAGATTCAATAGCAAGTTGTACATTATTTCCTAGGTCAGAAAATCATTCACTTACAGAACACAAAATGCATTAATTATACAATTTAAAAACAAAGATAAGTGAACATCACTAAAACTTTTTTTTTTTGAGTTGGTGTCTCACTCTGTCACCCAGACTAGAGTGCAGTGGCTGCTCCCGGCCACCACAGCCTTGACCTGCTGGGCTCTGGCGATCCTTCCACCTCAGCCTTCCAAGTAGCTGGAACTATAGGTGCTCTACCACGCCCGGCTAATTTTTTGATTTATTATAGAGATGAGGTCTCGCCAAGTTGCCCAGGTGGGTCTCAAACCCACAGGCTCAGGCAATTCACTCACCTCAGCCTGAGGATTACAGGCTGAGCCACCGAGCCAAGCTGACTAAAACTTTTAATCATCAGAAAACACTGCTAAGAAAATGAAAAGAAAAACCACAGAGCCAGAGAAAATAATTCTTCTAAATGCATATTTGACACTGGACTTGTATCTAGAATATGTTAAAGACTCACGACTCAATAATAACAAAAAGAAGTGGCATAAGAACTTGAATAGACACATGACCAAAACCAACAATAACAATATCCATGACTAAAAAAAGTATAGAGAAATTGCTAAACTTTATCTGCTGTTAGAGACATATAAAAGAACATCCTAATGAAATACCATTACATATTATTTGAATTGCTTGACTTAAGCAACATCAGCAACAACTATAAATTCCAATCTTAAGTATTTAACTCATCATATGGCCATACAAATTCTGTATCTGGATGTGTATAGTGACTTTATTCAAAATCATCAATATTTGGAAATAATATTCAAGGAGTAAGTAGGTCATAAATTTATTTTATAAACACATTATTAAATACTTTTCAATGTAAAAAGGATGAAATATTAGAGCATACACAAGTATGGTTGAATCTCCAAAGCATTGTGCTAAGTAAAAAAAAAAAGTTAAACACAAATTGTACAGTTGCGTACTGTATGATTTAATTCACATAACACTCAAAATTCAAAATTTTGTAATAAAACTCATATTAGTGTCTTTAATGGACTGATGTTGGAAATAGGATATACAAAGCAGATAAAGAAACCTTTGGAGAAAGGTAATACAACTTTTTAAATATTTCAATTATAAAATTGATTGTAAAATTGCAAACATGTATCAAAAATCATCACACTGTACACCTAGTATAAAATTATATTTTGATACATGTGAATTTTAAAAGTTTATTTACACTTAAATTTCATTTTTAATTGTTGGAATATACATATTAAAATCCTCAGGCTGATGAGGCCTATTCCAAAAATAAATGAAAAGAAGCAATTTTTCTTTTTTATCAATATTTATATTACAATGACTTAGAACCAAAAAACCTTTTATCTTGAACACTAAATTTGCCTTTTTTAATACCACAATTGAAATCATATCTGCTTTATAATCAGACAGCCCCTTGTACAAATACTTGATCTAAGTTTACTGCTATTGAAAGATATTTCAGTAACTTAGTTAGTTCATGTTTTTAAATGAAATATGGTGATAATGCTGCCTATATCACTGTATTATTATTTAGAATATTATTTAGAATAAGTAGAATAATATACTCAAATCTCCAGAGGAGTACAAAATAACAGGCATATCATAATCATTAAAATGTAGTAGTATATGCTGTTTGTGTTTCTATGCTATTATCATTATCATAATTATATTTTTAATATTTGCTTCTTTTCAATTATTCAATGCAGTTACAGCATGAATTCTAGTGTTTCTTTGTCTGAAAATAGTTTTAATCCTAAAGAACTTCAAACTTCTAACAAATCTAAAGTTGTAATCTTCTGGTCAAATTCTATTTTGTGAATATTTTAATATAAAATATTGCATAAAGAAGCTTGTTCAAGTATTGAAATTTTTAATTGCACCTCTATAATTATTTTCTATATTTGCCATGCTTTTAATAAAATATATATACCAAAAATGTATTTGTGATCAAAGAGCAAGTTAAATTATGAGCCATGAATAGCTGAATAAAGATAATCACATCTGTTTCATTAAATTTGTTCATATATTTGCAATATGTGAAGACTTAAGGAATATTTATAACTGCTTATAATAATTTCTGAGTTTTGGTTGAGATGAGTTTCAAATTCTATATTTAGGAGAAACTTTAAATAAGTTATAATTATATCCATAGATGTAAAATTATAAGTAACTTATACAAGGATAAGTAACTTTTTCAGATAATCTAAGCCACTCTAAAATATAATTCAATTAAAATTTATCATTAAAAAAGACTACTTATTATTTCAGTTATCAAAAGGAGAGACACTGCATATGGCTTTGTATTGGGGAAAAAAAGAAACAAACCAACAATAACAACAAAAAAACCCTAAGCAAATTGTGTCAACCGTGTGTTTCTAGTGTTCTGACATCTGTAATCTTGCAGGAAAGATGGCTCCTCCAAGCATAAACTAATTCTTAGAGAAAACAATGACTCCTTCTTTAAGAGTACCTTTTATATGAAAAATAACCTACCAGAACCCACACTCTCCAGCTGCCTTCATCACATGACTTTACACTCCAGGAAGCAATTCTTCTATCATAATCATGTCAACACCCAGTACCAGACATTTAGGGACAAGTCATATGTTCCAGCGCATACTAAAATTATTTAAACTAGCCATTCCTAAACCTGCTTGCCCTGATTGCCTGTTCCCTTTCATAGAAAATCAATAAAAGCTCTTGACCATGCTTCCTTCTTAGTCTTTATGCTTCCTGACCAATCCTGGTGCATCCCCATGTGGCTAAGATTGGTTGTGAGCTTCCAACTCTTGAGAACTGTGGACAAACTATTTTTCCAATGGAAACATTTCTCAAACTCTTGACCTCACATTATGCCTGACTAATAATAAAATTTACATTTTAAAACAAGACAAACACTTCCTTCAAAAAATGATTTTCATACATGTAATTGGGTGTAAAATAAACCTTTTATTCTAGCTTTACTTTTAAATTTGTGACTATAAATTTTCTGTGTAATTTTAGAAAAGTTATGTTGCAAGAATGAATGTATGCAGCTTTTTACAAAACTTTCTTTGATTTTGAAGTAATTGGAATAATATATTTAATTTTTTTCAGTTTAAGAAACTGGTTTAATAAAAGGAGATTTCTCAACTAACATATGCATGTTCTCTCTGTAAGAATTTTTAGCTATAATTATTGCAAATGTTATTTATGAACCTCTGGAAATATCAGACAAACATAAACTTTTCAGTATTCACAAAATATCTCCTAAGAAGACAATCCAAATTTTCTTATTGTTTATTAGGTTTTTTAAATGTGTAAATTTACTGTAACAATATGTAGTGAAAAATGAATTTTGTAAGATTATTGTGTTAAGCAATCACATAAAATATGTCCACCATTTAAAAAAAATAGCTGACAAACTAGACCGAGTGTGGTGACTCACAACTATAATCCCAGCACTTTGG
>NW_006950819.1:0-801 GCF_000164805.1 Carlito syrichta | reverse complement strand
TGATTTCTCTGTTTTGTTTTGGTTTGGTTTGGTTTGGTTAGGGTTGTTTTTAGCTCTGAAGATAATTTTTTTTTGCTGTTAGAGCCAAAGGTTCTATTACTGTTGTAATAGAATAGGTTCTGTAGTTGTTGTATTATAGAACAATATTGTTCTATTGTTCAGGTTATATTATTGTTGTTGCTGCTTTCTCTCTTTTTTTTCATTTTTGATGGTGCTTTCTTTTTTATTGGTATGGTTATCTTTGACAAGTTTTCTTTGTGTATCACAGAATAATGATGTGGTTGTTTTGAGAGTTTTACTTTGTGAAGAACAGAATATTGGAGTGGTGGTTTTAGACATTTTTATTTGTGTAGCACCAGAATATTGGTGTGGTCATTTTAGTCGGTTTTATTTTGTGTAGGACAGAATATTGGTGCGGTGGTTTTAGAGTTTTACTTGTGAAGGACAAGATATTGGCATGGTGGTTTCAGATAGTTTTACTTTCGCAAGACAGAATATTAGTGTGGTGATTTTTACAGTTTTATTTTGTGTAGGACAGAATGTGGTACAGCTCTTTTTGAGACTTTGTATTTAGCACAAAATATTGGTGTGGTTGTTTTTGACAGTTTTTCTTTCTTTGGCAGAAAATATTGAGGCAGTTGCTGAAGATATTAATCACTGAATACACAGTTGTTTTGTTATGTGTCATGCTAAGCAGAGACTACTGGAGTGGGGTTATACAACGTGATTATTTAGAAAGGTTAATCACTGATTATTCAGGTGGTTGCTGACGAGACATATTCTGTGTAAAAAAGAGAATAT
>NW_006950818.1:0-724 GCF_000164805.1 Carlito syrichta | reverse complement strand
TTCTTGTGGGCGGGCTGATGGGAATGGGACATTGGGTTTAGAAGATTCCACATTTTGGGTAGGTCTTGTAAGGGGAAACAGGAATCTTGAATTCCAGTTCCCCAAGAACATTATGGGAGTCTTTCTCTTGATATCTAAACAACTGGAATTCTAGGTCAACAGGAAATGTCTCAGTGCCTTGTTTACAATGAAGCATGAATCCGGGTAATGGGAGTCCTCATAAACAGGAAACTGCATGGCCTCTTGCTAAGGAAGAATAAGGAATTTTGGTTGCACTAGTCCTCAATCCCAAAAATCCAACAGGGCGTATTATTAAGAGGTATCAAAGAATCGGATTTTTGAAGTAGGATTCTGAGTAATGGGAGTACTCATATACAGGAAACTGCACTGCCTATTGCTGAGGAAGAATAAGGAATACGGTTACATGCATCCTCAATCAAAAAAATTCAGGGCATCTTTCTAAGGGCTAAACACGAATCAGGGTTTTTGATGTATGAATCTGGGGAAATGGAGTCCTCATAGAAAGGCAATTACACGGTCTTTTGATAAAAAGAATAAGGAATCTGGGTTACAAGTGTTCTCAATCCACAAAAAAATAGAGGGTGCCTTGCTAAGGTCTAAACAAGATTCAGGGATTCGAAGCAGGAATGTGGCTAATAGTCCTAATTACAGGAAACATCGTGGCCTCTGGCTAAGGAAAAATAAGAAATCTCTTTCACATGGT
>NW_006950817.1:0-760 GCF_000164805.1 Carlito syrichta | reverse complement strand
CAAGATGAACCTTGTATTTGTAAAATTTCCATTTGTCCTTTCATTTTGAGAGGGGCCGAGGGTTTTGCAGTTGCCAAATGTTTAGTAAGCATTTTTAGAGGTAACCAGGAATCACAGATTCCCTGTCTCTAGGAAACTTGTGGGCATGTGTCTTTTGGTACACAGAATATTGGAATACACATCGACAGGGAAAATCAAGGCATCTTGCGGAGAACAAAAAGGGAATCCGGGTTCTTGGAGTTCTCATTCGCTGAAGTCTACAGGGCCTGTGGATGAAGTTTAACTGGAATCTGAGCTTCTAGTTCCCCATATTGTTAGCTTGTCTTGTACAAGGGAACTAGTAATCTAGGATTCCAAATGCCCAGGAAACTTCTGGGGGTCTTTCAATTGATATCCAAAAACTTGAATTCTACATCATCACCAAATATCTCGGTGTCTTGCTGAGAATGAAGCAGGAATCAGGGTAATGGGAGTCCTCATATACAGGAAACTTCATTATTCTTGTGCAGGATGAATAAGGAATCTGGGCTACATGGGTCCTCAATACCGAAAATCTACAGTGCATCTTGCTAAGTGCTAAACAAGATCAGGGCTTCGAGCACCACTCATGTTTTAGAGCTATTGGCTATGTGGATGTTACGAATCAATCATTCCTGGACTCCAGCAACACTCTGGTACTCTTGATAGTTGTGAACGAGAATCTGGTGCTACAAGTCCATTTAGATACTCGGAACCTCTATTCCATATCGAATGACACAAG
>NW_006950816.1:0-644 GCF_000164805.1 Carlito syrichta | reverse complement strand
CCATATCAAAATAGATTCAGCAACGGAAGTTTTAGGATTACAGGGTACATATTAAGACAACAGTTACACACAAATATGGCGAGATGATTCCTTAGTCCTGTAATCTACCTTTAGTTGTGCCAAGAAGCCCAACTGAATTGCACGGACTGGTTCTTGGTTACAACAATCAAGAGGACCAGAAGGTTGCTGGGAATATATGACACATTTCCTTTCCAAGTGGCAACATGCTGTGAAGAATTTGGAGAACTAGAAGACCAGATTCCAGATAAGCCGTTATAACGGAACCCTATAGAAATGAATTGAGGCCTCCCATAACCCACATTCCTTTTTTTATTATCAGGAAGTTGCCCAAACTTTTTCTGGTGACGTAGAAGTACAAACTCTTGCATACCAATACACATACGCCAAGAAGTTGCCCAGGAACCTGAAATCGAAGATTGCTGGTTCCCCCTTCAGAATACATCCTAAATATGTGGGAACTCCTAATCGCACATTCTCAAGGTGAAAACGAATATACAGCAGTAGTTTCTGGATTACGAGGTAAACCTGAAGCCAGTGATCACATTAACAAATGACAGATGATTGCGTGGATTGTGGAATCTGGCATTACAGGACCCTGTGAAACAAACAGACCAGAAGACCAG
>NW_006950815.1:0-847 GCF_000164805.1 Carlito syrichta | reverse complement strand
AAGGACTAAACAAGAATAAGGGATTCGAAGCAGGAATGTGGGTAATACTCCTCATAACAGGAAACTTAGAGGACTCTTGCTAAGGAAAAATAAGGAATCTGTATTCCACGGTTCCTCAATCACAAAATTTACATGGCGTCTTGCTAAGGGCTAAATAAGAATCAGGTTTCAAGACAGAAATCTGGGGAAAGGTAGTCCTCATATACAGGACACTACACGGACTCCAGCAAAGGAAGAATAAGGAATCTGTGTTACATGAGTTCTCAATCCGAAAAAATTATCAGGACGTCATGTTACTGGACAAACAAGAATCAGGGCTTCGAGCACCCTTCATGTTTTGGAGATATTTAACTTGTGAATATTAGGAATCAGTCAATTCAGGACTCCAGCAACATTCTGGTCCTCATGATAGTTCTAAAGGGGTACCTGGCACTACAACACCGTTAGGTTCCTCGGGACAAGTAAGGCCAGACTCCAGCACAAAGGGGATCATCCCGCCATATCTTGGTCTGAAGATGAACCTTGTAATTCTCAAACTTCCATTTGTCCTTTTATTTTGAGAGGTTCTGAGGGTTTTTCAGTTGCCAAATGTTTAGTTCGTATTTTTAAAGGTAACCAGGAATCACGGATTCCCTGTCACTAGGAAACTTGTGGGCATCTGTCTTTTTGTATACAGAGTTTTGGAATACACATCGACAAGGAAAATCAAGGCATCTTGCTGAGAACGAAAAGGGAATCCGAGTTCTTGGAGTTCTCATTCGCCAACGTCTACAGGGCCTGTTGATGAGGTTTAATCTGGAATCTGGGCTTCTATGTCCGCATATTGTTAGGGTGTCTTGTGAAAGGG
>NW_006950814.1:0-774 GCF_000164805.1 Carlito syrichta | reverse complement strand
CAAGTAGCTCCGAAAAATGGAAGGACATACAAGCCCAGATTCCTCATTAAACCTTATCAAGAGGCCATATAGATTTCAACAAATGAGGACACCTGAACCCGCATTCTCTTCTCGTTCTCTGCATGATGCCCTGATTTTCCCTGGCAATCTGTATTCCAAAATTCTATATGCAAATAGATAGATGCCCCACTGTTAACCAAGGACGTGGAATCCATGATTTCTGGTTATCTTTTAAAATATCTACTACATGCTTAGCAACGCCAACACCCCAGGCCATATCAAATAGATTCAGCAACGGAAGTTTTAGGATTACAGGGTACATATTAAGACAACAGTTACACACAAATATGGCGAGATGATTCCTTAGTCCTGTAATCTACCTTTAGTTGTGCCAAGAAACCCAACTGAATTGCATGGACTGGTTCTTGGTTACAACAATCAAGAGGACCAGAAGGTTGCTGGGAATATATGACACATTTCCTTTCCAAGTGGCAACATGCTGTGAAGAATTTGGAGAACTAGAAGACCAGGTTCCAGATAAGCCGTCATAACGGAACCCTGTAGAAATGAATTGAGGCCTCCCATAACCCACATTCCTTTTTTTATTATCAGGAAGTTGTCCAGACTTTTTCTGGTGACGTAGAAGTACAAACTCTTGCATACCAATACACATACGCCAAGGAGTTGCCCAGGAACCTGAAATCGAAGATTGCTGGTTCCCCCTTCAGAATACATCCTAAATATGTGGGAACTCCTAATCGCACATTCTCAAGG
>NW_006950813.1:0-678 GCF_000164805.1 Carlito syrichta | reverse complement strand
GTTATTATTGGGGTTATTCATTGTACTAAAATAAAAATAGCTGTTAATGAAAGTTTTGTGAAATCATGCTTCAGGGAGTTTGTTATCTATTGTGCTTGGAACATGTGAATTTTGTAATGCACATTTCCACATATACTGTGTGCATCATTGGAATCATGCGCCCCCAGCAGAAATATTTCATACTGCTGGAGGATTTGAAAAATGGTATAAATTCTGGTGTAAAACTGAGAATAAACGGACTCAGTCCTGATCTGACTGACCCCAGAAGAACAGACTCCGAGTCATTTCTTCTCGCCACGTCCTGATCCTCTGGTGCAGGTTCAACTCCCCTCAGGTCACGGCCAGTCCCTGACACAATGAATCAGGACAGAGAATGAAATCCTCAAATTCTCAACCCACTCATCTTTCAAAAAACCTCCAAGACCCACTGGGTAATGGAGAACATATTCAGTAAATAGTGCAGGGAAAAGGCTGACAAGATGCCCAAGATTGAAACAGGACCCCTCTCTATCACCATACACATTAACTGTAAATGGATCAAAGACCTAAACATAAAACACCAAATTATAAAAATCTTAGAAAATGCAGGAGACATCTTTAGGGAAACTGGAACTGGAAACTAATTCCTCTTCAAAGGCTTAAATATACATGCCTTAAGAAGCAAGTTTGACAAGTGAA
>NW_006950812.1:0-741 GCF_000164805.1 Carlito syrichta | reverse complement strand
AATTGGTCATTACAGTTCTCCAGGAACACTGTATTGTCTTGATAGTCGTAATCGGGGATCTGGCACATATATTCTTTTGTACCTTATGAACATCAAGGACCATAATCAGGTACCCCAGGAATCAAAAGGCATACTGTTACCAAATACCTTGATTCAGGTTACATCACACTACAGAAATTTCGTGTGGTCGGGCTGGTGGGAATTGGGACATTGGGTTTAGGAGATTCCATATTTTGGGGAGGTCTTGTTAAGTGGAACCAGGAATCTTGGATTCCAGTTCACCAATAACCTCATGGGAGTCTTTCTCTTGAGATCCATACAACTGGAATTCTAGGTCACCAGGAAATATCCCAGAGCCTTGCGGAGAATGAAGCACGAATCTGGGTAATGGGAGTCCTCATATACAGGAAACTTCACGACATCTTCCTAAGGAATAATAAGAAATTTTGGTTGCACGAGTCCTCAAACCAAAAATCCACAGGGCTTCTTACTAAGAGGTAACCATGAATCAGGTTTTTAATGTAGGAATCTAGGTAGAGGGAGTTCTCAAACACAGGAAACTGGAAGGCCTATTGCTAAGAAAGAATGAGGAATCTGGGTTACACGTGTCCTCAATCCCTAAAAACTTACCTAAAGGCTTAACACGAATCAGGGTTTTTGAAGCATGAGTCTGCGGAAATGGGGTCCTCATATACAAGCAAATACATGGTCTTTAGCTCAGAAAGAATAAGGAATCTGTGT
>NW_006950811.1:0-3040 GCF_000164805.1 Carlito syrichta | reverse complement strand
CAATACCAGGCTGTGTTGATTACTGTAAACATATGTAAAGTTTGAAGTCTCGAAATGTGATAGCTCTTGCTTTGTTTATTTTGATAAGATTTTTTTGGCTATTAATTATTGTTTATGGTTTCATATGAATTCTTTATTGCAATTTCCAGGTCTGAGAAGAATGATGTTAAATTAATGGCTATTTCATTGAATCTGTAGATGAACTAAATGGCTAATTTTTACATTAATAGAGGTATGTAACGCTAGGGAAACAAGCATTTCATATTGTCATTTATGACATCAGCCTCAGAAATTTGACATCACAATTGGAGGGGCCTTGACCACTGAGGAATTCTAGGCTTCAAGTACTTGTATACGTTGTTCTGCTAAATGCGGTAGACCTGGTGGATTTCATTCCCAAGTAGAGAAGAGAACCATGTGTTCAAACCTATCCAAAAATTTCTCCATGCATAAGTGCCCATTAAAAAATCCTCTAAACGTGGTAGTCTTTTTTAAAGCAGTCTTTATTGAGAGAACTGGGAAACTCCCAAAGTGGGAGGGGACCTTAGGAGGTGACCTACGAGCTTTATTATTATGGTCACAGAGTTCTGTTGGAGCTTGGTTATAGAACAATAAATTATATTTTAGCACTTTCTTTAGCTTAAAACTTTTGGATGTCTTTAGTATTGTGTAACAGCCTTGGAGCAGTTTTCCCTACAGGATTTGTACACTGCTTTTTCTAAGATCATAATCGGATTTTTCAGAATTTTCAATTATCTAAATTTTTATACTAATGTAGTGACCAAATACTTACTACTTTGGAAATCTTCATGTTATTTTGGTTTATATATATTAGGCCCCAAATTCTCTGTTTTCTCTGTGCATCATTTTCAATGCTTGGTGTTTCAAAGTATCAGATAAATGGAAAAATTTGCTGCAGAGTACAGCAGTATGTCTTAGGTAGAAAAGATACTAGGGGATTCAATGGAAATACTCTTTTAAAAATATAAACTGGGATAAAATATATAGGGAATGTGATTTTATATTTCCTTCAAATATATGAGAAACTTTTTTCTAAGGATTGCATATCTGTAACATGTAATGAAAATTAACAAGCAGAAAATACCGAGTGGACCAAGAAAATGTACACAATTTTAAGAATGGAAAAAGCTGTATTAAATTACAATATCATGTTATATTCTAAAATTTTTAAGATTTAGTATGCATTCTGCCTTCTGAATAGCACTTAGGTACATTGAATCTCAAGGTTCAGTTTTCTAAGAATGATATAGTTCTGAAACCTCAACAAGTTTCAATTTAGGCAGAATAAAACTTTCATAATTTATGTGAGAAACGCTGTAGTTGTGAATTTTGAAGGCAGAATTATACCATGTATATCAACATATTAAAAGGAAAAGGAGTTATCATTGGCGTATTATACAATTCTTTAAAAATCAATCCCAGCATAATGAACATTTCTAGGCCCAACCCTGAATTGTAACCATTTTTAATGTATAAAATAAAATAAAAAATAGAATAGACCATCAAATCAGTTGCATGTTTTACAGCTTTCATTTATTTATTTATTTGATTATATATTTTAATTTTTTTAAAAATGTGGGGTACAATTCAGAGTTAGACAAACATTGATTGTGCAGGGTCCCTGGTTGATGAGGTATGCCCCTCCCTTCCTTATCAGTACCCCTCCACTGCCAATCTCAATCATCCCCCTAAAGAGTTTTCCACTACTGCCAATCATTTCCTTACAGCACTAAAAGTGATCAAGTTCAGCTGATGAGTGTGAACACATGGAACTCTTTTCTTGTTTATGTGATAAATCACTGAAAATGACCTACATCATATCCATCAAACGTTCTGCAAAATCATTCTATCTGTCCTTTTGTATGGCAGCATAATATTCCACTGTTTATATACCACAATTATTTTATCCATTCCTGTTTAAGGGCAACTTGGTTGGTACCATGTTTTTTTGCAATTGTGATTAGAGTTGTGAAAACCATACTTCTACAGGTATCTTTTTTGTAAAATGATTTCAGTTCCTCCAGGCTTATTCCTTCCTGGGGAATTACTGAGTCACATGGTAGGTCAAAATCTTGTCCCTTTACCAACCAACACACAGTTTTCCAAAGATGTTGCTCTACTCCTCAGTCCACGTGCAGTGTAGAAGCATTTATTTCTTCCCAAATCCTGACCTGCATCTGTTATGGTTTGTTTTATTAATGATGGCCAGTATTACAAGGGGTATGTGGTATTTCAAAGGGAATTCATTTGCATTTCTTTGAGGATGAGTGAGGCAGAGCAGTTTTTATGTGTCTCCTGGCTGTCCGTATCTCTTCTTATGAAAAGTATCCATCACGTATTTTACACACTTTTCCAAGGCAATGTTTGCTTGATTTTTATGAGTGGTTGAGTTCCTTGTAGATCCCAGATGTTATTCCTTTTTACACATATATAGGTAGAGAATAGTTTTTCCCATTCTATTGTCTGTTTTCCTGCTCTTCTGATGGTTTCTCTTTTTTTTTTTGTAGAAGTGTATGAATTTGATGAGATCCCACTTGTCTAAATTACCTCTTAAGGCATGGGTGTTTAGGGCTACTAAGATAAATTAGTTTCTGGTTCCAGTTTCCCTAATGGTTTCGCCTGTATTTTCTAAGATTGTTATAATATGATGTTTTACGTTTAGGTCTTTGATACATTTAGAGTAAATGTGTATGGTGATAGACAGGGGTCCTGTTTCAATCTTCTGCATGTTGTCAGCCTTTTCTCAGCACCATTTACTGAATATGTTCTCCATTACCCAATGGGTCTTTGAGATTTTTTCAAAGATGAGTTGGTTGAGAATTTGAGGATTTCATTCTCTGTCCTGATCCATTGGCCTATGGACCTATTCTTGTACGAATACCAGGCTGTGTTGATTACTGTAAAAATATAGTAAAGTTTGAAGTCTTTAACTGCGATAGCTCCTGCTTTGTTTCTTTTGATAAGATTCTTTTGGCTATTCATGATTCTTTATGGTTTCATATGAATCCTTTATTGTAAT
>NW_006950810.1:0-660 GCF_000164805.1 Carlito syrichta | reverse complement strand
AACCAAGGACGTGGAATCCGTGGACTTCTGGTATCTTTAAAATATCTACTACATGCTAGCAACGCCAACACCCCAGGCCATAACAAATAGATTCAGCAACGGAAGTTTAGGATTACAGGGTACATATTAAGACAACAGTTACACACAAATATGGCGAGATGATTCCTTAGTCCTGTAATCTACCTTTAGTTGTGCCAAGAAACCCAACTGAATTGCACGGACTGGTTCTTGGTTACAACAATCAAGAGGACCAGAAGGTTGCTGGGAATATATGACACATTTCCTTTCCAAGTGGCAACATGCTGTGAAGAATTTGGAGAACTAGAAGCCCAGATTCCAGATAAGCTGTTATAACGGAACCCTGTAGAAATGAATTGAGGCCTCCCATAACCCACATTCCTTTTTTTATTATCAGGAAGTTGCCCAGACTTTTTCTGGTGACGTAGAAGTACAAACTCTTGCATACCAATACACATATGCCAAGAAGTTGCCCAGGAACCTGAAATCGAAGATTGCTGGTTCCCCCTTCAGAATACATCCTAAATATGTGGGAACTCCTAATCGCACATTCTCAAGGTGAAAACGAATATCCAGCAGTAGTTTCTGGACTACAAGGTAAACCTGAAGCCAGTGATCACATTAACAAATGCAGATGATTGC
>NW_006950809.1:0-889 GCF_000164805.1 Carlito syrichta | reverse complement strand
TGGCACATTCATGGCCACCACAATCTTAACCTGCTGGACTCAGTCTCAGCCTTCTGTCTTAGTCTTCCAAGTATTTGGAAAGATAGGCATGCTACCACACCTGGCTGACTTTTTTATTATTGTAGAGATGAAGTCTGTGAAGTTGCCCAGGCTGGTCTCAAACTCCTGGGCTCAGGCAATCCTCTTGTCTTGGCCTCCCAAAGTGCTAGGATTACAGGCATGTGCCACCGTGCCTGGCCCAAAGAAGACTTTTTAAATACCTGCTAAAAATGTGGCCCTGCTGCTACCAAATTTAAAGTTAATTAAGAAGCTACCAGAAAAGGATAGACAGCTCTATGAAACAGAGAAGAATGCAATTCAAGAATGATTTAAAAGTTAAATGAACAAAAAAAGTACAGAAGGAAGAGGTTTCTAAGGGCCAAGGGGGGGAATCTCATAGGCCTTATTACACAGAATTGAAAAACCTCTGTGTATTAAAAATGTTGTAACAAACATAGAAAATATGCATGCCGAGGGGATATATATGTATGAATATATGTATGTATAAATATATATGTCTGTATACATATATACAGAAAGAAATCAAAGAATAGTGGATAAAAGACAGACAAAGGCAATACAAATGAAGAGAAAAATAAATGGTCAACAGACAGTGAAAATAATATTCTTAATGGCAAATCAAAATGGCAAATATAAGACCAAGGAGATGGTACTGTTTGAGTCCAGCAGTTTGGGACCAGTTTGGGCAACACAGTGAGACCCTATCTCTAGCAAAAAAATAGAATAAATAAATAAAAATTAGCCAGGTGTGGTGGGATGGGCCTGTAGTCCCAGCTATTCAGGAGGCTGTGGCTTAGGAATCAACTTAGCCTGTGAGGCTACAGTGAGC
>NW_006950808.1:0-717 GCF_000164805.1 Carlito syrichta | reverse complement strand
TTGCGAATTGGGAATCTCATATATGGGAAACTACATGGCCTCTTACTACAGAAGAATAAGGAAATGGGTTACAGGAGTCCTCAAATCCCAAAAACCTACAGGGACTCTTACTAAGGGAGAAAAAGTATCATGGATTTGAAGCACGAATCTGGGGAATGGGAGTACTCATATAGAGGAAACTTCACAGCCTCTTGCTAAGGATGAAGAAGGAATCTGGATGACAGATGACAGATGACCTTGATCTGAAAAATCTACAGGGCGTCATTCTAAGGGCTAAACAAGTATCAGTGTATTGAAGCAGGACTCTCGGTAATGGGAGTCTTCATATACAAAGCCTCTACCTAAGAAAGGACAAGGAATCTGGTTTTCCAGAGACCTCAATGCCAAAAATCTACTGGGCATCTTTCTAAGGGCTAAACAAGAATCAGGATTTTGAAGCAAGAATTGGGGGAATAGGAGTCCTCATATACAGGAAATTATATGGGCTCTTGCTAAGGAAGAATAACGAATCTAGATTACATGAGTCCTCAATTCCAAAACTCTTCAGGGCGTCTTGCTAAGGCCTACAGGACTCAGACTTCGACGTCCCCATATTTTTCAGAGCTGGAAACGATGTGTATATTAGGAATCACTCATTCCAGAAGTCCCGCATCATTCTGGTCCTCTCGATATTTTAGACGAAAATATCGCACTACAAGTCCATTTAGATTCTGGATC
>NW_006950807.1:0-2251 GCF_000164805.1 Carlito syrichta | reverse complement strand
TCAGCTGAAACATTAAGAAATGTTAAATTTTCTTAGGCAAAATATGCTGTAAATTTAAAAATATTAGGTGATCTTAAAAATTAACTGTTATGTACATGATTAGGAAATTCTAATTGGCAGTACTGAGTCAACAGAATAAAGTGAAAATTTCAAAGATGAGTGAACTGAAATTTTAAAAATGACCACAACTCGTGAATCATCAATGCTTTGAATTCAGATATCCATTAGCCATATATGAAGATTTTCCTTTTTTCTTTGTTTTCTGAGATAGGTTCTCCCTCTGTTGTCCAGGCTGGAGTGTAGTGATGAAATCATAGGCCATTGCAGTTCCTAACTCTTGGGCTCAAATGGCCCTCCAACCTTGGCATCTCAAATAGCTGGGACTGTAGGCATGTACAATCACATTTGGCTAATTTTTAAAATTTTTTGTAGAGAGAAGGTCTCACTATGTTGCCCAGACTAATCTTGAACTTCTGGCCTCAAGCCAGGACTCTATAAGACAGGCATGAGCCAGAGCAGATGGCCTCCTATATGAAGATTTTCTTCCGGTCAGCATTAAAAGTAATGCGCTTGAGATATAAAAATCAGTTTACATTCCCTGTGATTTCTTACTTTGAATGCAAATCTCTTTTTAATCAATTAAGGTAACTGTTTTGTAAAAAGACCTAAAGGAACTGACTCATTATAAAAGTCTATGTGAATAAAGTGATTAACATGCAGTGGAGGGGAGGACAAATATTAAAAAAAGATATAAATCTTCAAAGAATCCCAGTAGAAATAGTAGCTATGAATACATGAAATAGTAGAAAAAAATGGTAAAAGAGTTGGAAAATGTCCTTAGTTCTTTCTAAAACTGAAGAGATAAAAAACTAGAGTAACCTAAACCCATTCAGAGACACACTACGGGAAAATATCAATCATAGCTACAGAGGGGGTCCAGATCATTGCCCAGTTAGTTCTCCATCCAGAAATAGGACCATCCCATGAGGTTAGCCTTTCCTCCCCCATCCCTGGGCAATGAGGTCCAGGCAGAGGGCACTACTCACCGGAGCAGCAGAAGCCCTGCTTCCCCAGGCTAATCAGCATGTTCAGGCAGAAGTTGCAGTAGGCAGGTTTGTCGAAGTGCTTCAGTCGCCAAACGTGCTGCCCATCATCCTTCACGTTCTGCATGTCATAAGAGAAACAGATTTCACTTAATGAAAGAAACAGTGGGAGACGTGCGTGCCAATAAAATTCAGAGCTGGACGGAAGCGCGTGAAGGCATTCTGTTATTTCATCTCTGACTTTCTCCAAGATCTCCACAGGGTCTCGGGAGAAACACATGTGCTCGAGAGGGATGAGATGGTGCTGACACACCGTGGATGCTGTAGCAACCCTCCAATTCTTGTCTGATGTCAACAGCTCAACTGCCAGACTGAGCACTCCCAAAGAACAGGGACAGCCAGTCTCGCCTTTGGAAACTTCCTCCTTAGCACAATTCCATGAACAAATAAGTGAAAAGGGAGAAAACACTCTTGAGTGGAAGAGCCTGATAAATTAAAAAACTTGCAAAGATGATGTTAACCCTTGCTTACTAACAGGAATAGACAACATTTAGGATGGTGGTTAGGTCATGTAAGGAGGCAGAGCAAGGGATGAGACGGGAAAAACTATACTAAAAGGTATTGTTCTAGGGGATGTCTTAGACTGTATTATAATGTATTATAATTGGCATTGTTCTAGGGGATGTCTTAGACTGTATTATAATGTATTTTGATGTAAGTTGTACATCTCCAAATGGTAAAATGCAAAAGATTAACTTTTTAAAGGACCAAATTACATTACCATTTTGTTCACCCATCTTTTGTACAAAATAAATGACTTTCATCTCTCAGAAAGATGGTAAACTGTTAAAGCTGTATTATTACATTTATTTATAACAATCACTGTAGTTATTTGTCACAATAAAACCTTGAGTTTAAATTAATTTGCACTTTAGCAAAATACTGTAATTATTGCTTATTCTTCTAAGAGTAAACAATATAGACTCTATATCATATCATAATAGCTACTTCTCTAATGTGTGTTAATCACATCTGCATTATTTGAGATGAAAGTAAAATGAAATAGTATGATGTTTATGAATAGTATGATGTTTATGAATCCCTTACAAGAAGGTCAAAATGTTAAATGAAGTGATTATATAGCATTATTTTATTACCACAATTTTTTCCATTAACATATGCTCTTTGTACTCTTTTCACCCAGATTG
>NW_006950806.1:0-792 GCF_000164805.1 Carlito syrichta | reverse complement strand
CATTATAACAGAACCCTGTAGAAATGAATTGAGGCCTCCCATAACCCACAATCCTTTTTTTATTATCAGGAAGTTGCCCAGACTTTTTCTGGTGATGTAGAAGTACAAACTCTTGCATACCAATACACATATACCAAGAAGTTGCCCAGGAACCTGAAATTGAAGATTGCTGGTTCCCCCTTCAGAATACATCCTAAATATGTGGGAACTCCTAATCGCACATTCTCAAGGTGAAAACGAATATCTAGCAGTAGTTTCTGGACTACGAGGTAAACCTGAAGCAAGTGATCACATTAACAAATGGCAGATGATTGCGTGGATTGTGGAATCTGGCATTACCGGACCCTGTGAAACAAACGGACCAGTAGACCAGAATCTCAGTTACAACTATCAAGAGGTGCAACACATTCCAGGGGATCGGCAATGCCCGATTTGTGGTATGCATATAGGACGTTCCTCTGAATAATACGAGAACCAACGCTCCTCGATTCCAGAATAGCATTTTCTAAAGCTATTCCTAGGTATGACCACTGCCTGAAGTCACGGATAATTTGGCAAATGCCCAGATGTTTGCAAGTTACATGGAAACCGAGTTTCCTGGTTCCTCTTTAGTAAAGCGTGTAGAAAATTGCAATGGACACAATGACCTATATTCCTATTTCATTCTAAGCAAAACGACGAGATGTTTCCTGTTGACCTGGAAGTCAAGACTCTTGTATACCATAGAAAGATGACAAGAATCTGCCTGGCGACGTGGAATCTATGATTCCTGGTTCCCTCCCAATAATACCT
>NW_006950805.1:0-732 GCF_000164805.1 Carlito syrichta | reverse complement strand
TCCCGTATATGAGAACTCCCTTCCCCAGATTGCTGTTTTCAAACCCTGATTCTTGTTTAGCCCTTAGCAAGTCGCCATGTAGATTTTGTGATGAGGAACCATGAAAAACAGATTCTTTATTTTTCCTTAGCAAGAGTCCTCGATGTTTCCTGTTATGAGTAGTATTACCCACATTCCTACTTCGAATATTTTATTCTTGTCTAGCCCTAAGCAAGAGGCTGTGTAATTCTTTTGGGATAGAGAACACGTGCAAACCAGATTCCTTATTCTTTCTTAGCAGAAGGCCGTGTATTTGCCTGTATATGAGGACCCCATTTCCGCAGATTCATGCTTCAAAAACCCTGGTTCCTGTTTAGTCCTTAGCAAGACGTCCTGAAGTTTTTTAGGGATTGAGGACATGAGTAGCCCAGATTCCTTATTCTTTCTTAGCAATTGGCCTTCCAGTTTCCTATATTTGAGGACTCCGACTGCCAGATTCCTACAATAAAACCTGATTTATGGTTACCTCTTAGTAAGACTCCCTGTGGATTTTTGGATTGAGGACTCATGCAAACAAAAATCCTTAGTCTTCCTTAGCAAGAGGCCGTGTAGATTCCTGTATATGAGGACTCCCATTACCCGATTCCTGCTTCATTCTCAGCAAGGCACTGAGATATTTCCTGGTGACGTAGAATTCCAATTATTTTGGATATCAAGAGAAAGACTACCATAAAGTTATTGGGGAAGGGAATC
>NW_006950804.1:0-7089 GCF_000164805.1 Carlito syrichta | reverse complement strand
ACAAAAGGAATTGTAGGTCCAGATGCTCGATTACAACTATCAAGAGGACCGGTATCTTCTTGGATCTGTAATTAGAGATTTTAGGTATTCACGCAGCATGTAGCTCTGAACAATGTAGAGACCTACAAGCCCAGATTTCTCATTAAACTTATCAAGAGCCATATAGATTTTGATGATTGAGGACTCCCTGAATCTGAATTCTCTTCTCATTTCATCAAGATGTCCTCATTTTCCCTGGCGATCTGGATTCCAAAATTCTGTATGCAAATAAACAAATGCCCAGATTTTTTCCAGGGACGTGGAATCCGTGATACCTTGTTACCTATAAAAATATGTACTACCTTCTTAGCAACCTCAAAACCCCCTGCCCATATAAAATAGATGCACAAAAGTAAGTTTTAGGATTACAGGGTACATCTTAAGACAAGTGTTACCTGCAAATATGGCGAGATGATTCTTTCAGTCCTGGAATCAAGTTTAGTTGTCCCGAGGAAAGCAGCTGAATTTCAGAGACTGGTTCTTGTTTATAACAATCAAGAAACCAGAAGGCTCCTGGGAATCTATAATGACACTTGTTCTTTCCAAGTGTCAAGTTGCTCTGAAGAATTTGGAGAAATAACAGCCCAGATACCAGGTACGCCCTTATAATGGAGCACTGTAGAATTCATGTATCGAGTCATCCCATAACCCAGATTCCTTTTTTTTGTTATAAGAAAGACACACGGACGTTTTCTGGTGATGTGGATGTCCAAACTATTACATACCAATACTCATAGGGGCAGAAATTTCCCAGGGACATGAAATCCAAGATTGCTGGTTCCCCCTTAAGAATACATCCTAAATATGTGGGAACCTTTAATTTCATATTCTGAATACCAAATCGAATGTCCAGCTGTAGTTTCTGGACTACAAGGTAAACCTGAAGCCAGTGGTCACATTAAAAAATGACAAGATGATCCTTTGATTGTAGAATCTGGGCCTTTCAGACGCTGTGAAACAAACGGATGAGTAGGCCTGATTCTCAGTTCCAACTATCAAGAGGTGCAGCACGTTCCTGGGGATCGGTAATGCCCTTTTAGTGGTATGTATATAGGACAGTGCTCTGAATAATATGGGGACCAGGACTCCCAGATTCCAGTTTAGCATTTAGTTACACTCCCTGTCGAATCCCATGTATGAGAACTGTCTTAAGTAAGGGATAAGTTAGTATATGGCCAGATAATTGCAAGTTACAAGGAAACCGAGTTTCCTGGTTCCTCTTTTGTAACACGTGTAGAAACTTTTAAGGGACACAGTGACCCAGATTCCTATTTCGTTCTAAGCAAAATGACAAGATGTTTCCTGTTGACCTGGAAGACGAGACTCTTGTATACCTATAGAAAGATGACAAGACTATGACTGGGGACGTGGATTCTAAGATTTCTGGTTCCCTCCCAAAATACCTCCTAAAAATTTGAACACCTAAACCCAATGTCCTAATTCCGAACAGCGGAGCCACGGAAGTTTCTGGAGTACGAGGTAACACTGAAGTCAGGGCTTACATACAAAAAATCCGAGAGTATTACTTGTGTCCTGGAATCTGGCATCATAGGTTCCGAGTATCTAAATGGACTTGTAGTGCCAGATTCTCGTTCACAACTATCAAGAGGACCAGAGTGGTGTCTGAGTCAAAGAATGACTGATTCATAATATCCACATAACAAATAGCTCTAAAACATGAAGGGTGCTCGAAGCCCTGATTCTTGTTTAGCCCTTAGCAAGAAGCCCTGTCGATTTTCGGGATTGAAGACTCATTTATCCCAGATTCCTTATTCATCCTTAGCAAGAGGCAGTGCAGTTTCCTGTATATAAGGACTGCCATTACCCAATTTCCTGCTTCATTCTCAGCAAGACACCAAGACATTTCCTGGTGATGTAGAATTGAAGTTGGTTGGATAACAATAGTAAGACTCCCAGAAGTTCTTTGGGAATTGGAATCCAAGATTCCTGGTTCCCTTGTACAAGACGCCCTATCAATGTGGGGACGTAGAAGCCATGATTCCTGATTAAACCTCATCAAGAGGCCCTTTAGACTTCTGCGAATGAGAATTCCTAGAACCCGGATTCCCTTTTCGTTCTCAGCAAGATGCCCTGATTTTCCCTGTCGATGTGGATTACAAAACACTGTATCCAAAAAGACAGATGCCCAGAAGTGTCCTAAGGATGAGGAATCCATGATTCCTGGATACCTTTAAAATACTTACTAAACATTTGGCAACTGCCAAACCTTCGGCCCTTCTCAAAATAAAAGGACAAATGGAAGTTTAAGACTTACAAGGTTCATCTTAAGACCAGAGTTACATCGAAATATTACAAGATGATCCTTTTTGTCCTGTAATCTGACCTTAGCTGTTCCGAGGAACCAACGGACTTCTAGAGCCAGATACCCGTTTACAGCTATCAAGGGTACCAAATGTTGCTGGAGTCCCGAATTGACTGATTCGTAATATCCACATGCTAAATAGCTTCACAACATGAGGGGAGTTCAAAGCCCTGATTCTTGTTTGTCCCGTACCAAGAAGACCTGAGAATTTTTTCGTATTGAGGACTCGTGTAGCAGATTCCTTATTCTTCCTTCGCTATATGCCATGTAGTGTCTGGTCTATGAGGACATTCTTTTCCCAAGTCCCTGTTTTGAAACCCTGATTCTTGTTTAGCCCTTAGCAAGATGCCATGTAGATTTTGTGATTGAGGAACCATTTAAAACAGATCTCTTATTTTTCCTTAGCTAGAGGACGTGAAGTTTCCTGTAGTGAGGACTATTAGCCACATTCCTGCTTTGAATCCCTGAATCTTGTTTAGCCCTTAGCAAGGAACCCTGCAGTTTTTTGGGGATTGAGAACACGTGTAACCCTGATTCCTTATTCTTTCTTAGCAAAAGGCCGTGTAATTGCCTGTATTTGAGAACTCCAATTCCCCAGATTCATGCATCAAAAAATCAGATTTGTGTTTAGCCCTTAGCAAGACGCCCTGGATTTTTTTGTGATTGAGGACACGTGTAACCATATTCCTTATTCTTAATTAGCAATAGGCAGTGCAGTTTCCTGTATATGAGTACTCGCATTACCCAGATTCCAACTTCAAAAACCTGATTCTTTGTTAACTCTTAATAAGACGCCCTGTGGATTTATGGGAATGAGGACTAGTGCAACAAAAAATCCTCATTCTTCCTTAGCAAGAGGCCGTGTTTTTCTGTATATGAGGATGCCCATTACCCAGAATCCTGCTTCATTCTCAGCAAGGCACCGAAACATTTCCTGCTGACCTAGAATTCCAGTTGTTTGGGTATCAAGAGAAAGACTCCCATAATTTTCTTGGGGAACCAGAATCCAAGATTCCTGGTTCCCCTTAACAAGACCACCCCAAAATGTGGAATCTTCTAAACACAATGTCCCAATTACCACCAGCAAGACCACAAGAAATTTATAAAATTTGTGGAAACCTGAATCGAGGAATTTTGTACCAATATGCCATTTGATTCCTGGGGTACTTGATTATGTTCGTAGATATTGCTAGGACACAAAAGTATTTGTAGGGCTAGATCCTCGATTACAACTATCAAGAGGACCAGAAATTTCCTAGGGATCTCTAATGATAGATTTAGGGTATCCACGGAGCAAGTACCTCTGAAAAATGTATCAACCTGGAAGCCCAGATTGCTGATTAAACCTTATGAAGAGGCCCTGTTGATTCTGGCAAATGAGGACTCCTAGAACCGGTTTTCCTTTTCGTTCTCAGCAAGATGTCCTTATTTTCCCTCGTGATGTGGATCCCGAAACTCTGCATACAAGTAGGTAGATGCTCAGAAATTTCCTAGGGTGTGGAATCCATGAATCCTGATTACCCTTAAAAGAATCTAATAAATATTTGGCAACCTCAAAACACCAGGCCCCTATCCGAATTGAAGGAAAAACGTAAATTTTAGGATTCTAAGGTACATCTTAAGATGAGAGTTACCTACAAATATGGCGATAAGATTCTTTGTGTCCTGGAATCTGCCTTTTGTTGTCCCAAGGAACCCAATGGACTTGTAGGTTCACATTCTCGGTTACAATTATCAAGAAGAGCAGAAGATTGCTGAGATTCTATAATGACAAAATCGTCATATCCAAGAAGCATAGTACTAAATAATGTGGGGAATTAGAAGCCCAGATTCCAGATTAGCCCTTATAATGTGACCATGTAGACTTCTTGGATTGGTGACCCACGTAACCCAGATTCTTTTTGTTCTCTGTAAGACTCCCAGATGTTACCTGACGACATGGAATTAAAAACTCTTATATACCAATATTCACTCGCCCAAAAGCTGAGGAGGTCCCTGGAAGCCAAAATTGCTGGATCCCCTTTAAGAATACGCCCTAAATATGTGGGAACTCCTAATCCCAAGTTACGAAATCAATCTAAAATTCCAGCAGTAGTTTCTGGATTACGAGGTAAACCCGAAACCAGAAATTACACTAAAAATGGCGAGATAATTCATTGAGTTTTGGAATCTGGCCTTACAGCCTCCTGCAAAAAAAGCCAAGCAGATGGCCAGATTCCCTATTACAACTAAGAAGATGAGCAGCTGGTTCCTGGTGATTGGTAATTACAGATTTGTGGTATGGATATAGGAATTAGCTCTGAAAATTGTGGGGACTGGGACTCCCAAAAGCCTGATTAGCATTTAGAAAATTCCTGTAGGCTTCCAGGTATGAGAACATCCTTAAATCAGGGAAAAATTAGTCACTGCCCAGAAGTTTGCTGGTCACATGGAAACTGATTTTTCTTGTTCCACATTGCTAACATGAGTAGATGCTATCTAGGGATATACTGTCTCAGATTCCTGTTTCTATCTCAGCAATACGACCACATGTATTCCAGTGCCCTGGAAGTCCACATTTGTGGCTCCCAATAGAAAGACTCCAAAATGTTCCTGTGGACTTGGAAACCAAGACCCTCGTGCCCTCCAAAAAATACCTTCTAAACATGGTAAACATCTAAACCCAAAGTCCTAACTCCAAATAGCTGAACTACCAGAAGTTTCTGAAATATGAGGTAACCCTGAACTGAGGGCTTACATTCAAAAAACCCGAGATGATTACTTGTGTCCTCGTATTTGGCGTTAGAGTATCCTGAATCTAAATGGACTTGTAGTGCCATATTTTCGTTTAAACTATCTAGAGGACCAGAATGTTGCTGAACTTCTGGAATGACTGATTCATAATATCCACATAGGAAAGGGCTCTGAAAAATATGGGGACGTGGAGGCTCGAAGTCTTGTAGGCCAGAAGAAATTTCTGAATTTTGAGGTAACCTGAAGCAAGGGATTTGTCACAAAATGCCAATTGATTCCTGGGGAAATGGATTATGGCCGAAGAGGTTCATAAGAAACAAAAGGAATTGTAGATCCAGATGCTTGATTAAAACTATCAAGAGGACCGGTATCTTCTTGGATCGGTAATCAGAGATTTTAGTTATACACGCAGCAAGTAGCTCTGAACAATGTAGAGACCTACAAGCCCAGATTCCTCATTAAACTTATCAAGAGCCATATAGATTTTGATGATTGAGGACTCCCTGAATCCGGATTCTCTTCTCATTCTCATCAAGATGCCCTCATTTTCCCTGGCAATCTGGATTCCAAAATTCTGTATGCAAATAGACAAATGCCCAGCATTTTCCCAGGGATATGGAATCCGTGATTCCTGGTTACCTTTAAAAATATGTACTACCTTCTTAGCAACCTCAAAACCCCCAGCCCATATCAAATAGATGCACAAAAGTAAGTTTTAGGATTACAGGGTACACCTTAAGACAAGTGAAACCCACAAATATGGTGAGATGATTCTGTCAGTCCTGGAATCTGGTTTAGTTGTCCCGAAGAATCCAACTGAATTGCAGAGACTGATTCTTGGTTATAACAAACAAGAAACAAGAAGGCGGCTGGGAATCTATAATGACACTGGTCCATTCCAAGTGGAAAATTCCTCTAAAGAATTTGGAGAACTAGAAGCCCAGATTCCAGATAAGCCCTCATAAGGGAGCACTGTAAAATTCATGGATTGAGACCTCCCATTACCCAGATTTCCTTTTTATTATCAGAAAGACACCCGGACGTTTTCTGGTGATGTGGATGTCCAAACTATTACATACCAATACTCATAGGGCCAGAAGATTCCTAGGGACCTGGAATCCAACATTGCTGGTTCCTCCTTAAGAATACATCCTAAATATGTGGGAACATTTAATCCCATATTCTGAATACCAAAACAAATGTCCAGCAGTAGTTTCTGGACTACGAGGTAAACCTGAAGCCAGTGGTCACATTAAGAAATGTCAAGATGATCCTTTGATTGTGTTATAACCAAGAATCAGTCTCTGCAATTCAGTCTCTGCAATTCAGTTGACCTTTCAGGACCCTTTGAAACAATTGCACCAGTAGGCCGGATTCTCAGTTACTACTATCAAGAGGCACAGCACGTTCCTGGGGATCAGTTATGCCCGATTAGTGGTATGAATATAGGACGTTGCCCTGAAAAATAGAGGACCAGGACTCCCAGATTCCAGATTAGCATTTAGCTAAAGTCCCTGTCGATTCCTAAGTATGAGCACTGTCTTAAACCAGGGATTAGTTAGCAATTGGCCAGATGTTTGCAAGTTACAAGGAAACCGAGTTTCCTGGTTTCTCTTTAGTAACACGTGTAGGAACTTTCAAGGAACACAGTGACCCAGATTCCTATTTCGTTCTAAGCAAAACGACGAGATGTTCCTGTTGTATACCCATAGAAAGATGACAAGAATATGCCTGGGGACGTAGATTCTAAAATTCCTGGTTCCCTCCAAAAAAACTTCCTAAAAATTTGTACACTTGAACCCAAAGTCCTAATTCCGAACAGCGGAGCCACAGAAGTTTCTGGAGTACGAGGTAACACTGAAGTCAGCGCTTGCATACATAAATCCGAGAGATTTTCTTGTGTCCTGATATCTGGCGTCAGAGGTTCCAAGTATCTAAATGTTCTTGTAGTGTCAGATTCTACTATCAAGAGTACCAGAGTGTTGCTGGAGGCC
>NW_006950803.1:0-499 GCF_000164805.1 Carlito syrichta | reverse complement strand
TGTCTCTACAAAGTGCCAAAAATTTAGTCAGGCATGGTGGCACACACCTACGGTCCTAGCGACTGAGGAGGCTGAGGCAAAAAGATTGCCTGAGTTCAGGAGGTTGAGGCTGTGTTGAGCCGTGATCATGTCAATGCCCTCCAGCCTGGTCAGCAGAGTGATCCCAACTCAAACAATAACAATAATAAAAATTTTTAAATTGCCCTAAAAAATACCCACAGAGTTGATATATATATATTTTTATTTCAATGTAATATTATTTGTATTTTATTTTATTTACTTCAATAGCTCTAGGAGTACAAAATAGTTCTTGATTGCTTGGCTGCTTTGTATAGTGGTGAAGAATTCGAGGCTTTCTGTGTGAATTTTTATAGTTGATTAAAAAGCAAAGGATACATTTTAAAAGCATACAGTTACTGAAATGAAGTAAACACTGGGGTTGGGAAAGTTCAAATTTAATAATAACTGTAAAACATCCCATAGTGAAGAGATCGCTTGA
>NW_006950802.1:630304-637396 GCF_000164805.1 Carlito syrichta | reverse complement strand
TATGTTTATCGCAGCGTTGTTCACAATAGCAAGAACCTGGAAACAACCATGCTGCCCAGCAAAAGAGGACTGGATTTAAAAAATGTGGTATATATACACGATGGAATACTACGCAGCCATAAAAAAGAACAAAATCATGAATTTCGCTGCAACCTGGATGGAACTAGAGTCTATAATACTGAGTGACCTCTCACAGAAACAAAGATCCGAATATCACATGTTCTCACTCATATAATGGACCTTGAACATCCAATGCAATACTATAAGAAAATGACTGATGGTACTGGGAAACTATGGGGGGCAGGGGGATGGGATTAACAGTAGCAAATATCTGTCGGAGGATGGGAAAACACCTCTTATCAACAGGGTGCCTGAATGAAACGTAATTGTACACCTAACCCTTAACTATGCCCCACAAAACCATAATAAAAAATACTGATTAATGAAAAAAAATTTTTTTTAATTAAAAATAAAATTTTTTAAATGCTTAAAAAAAAATACTGCTTGCTATCTTGCCCCGAGGTGCGAATTCTTCACCGACATGCCACCATTGGTGCCTCCCATAAGAGTAAACCAATGCCTTTCCCTTCTTGACCTCCAGATGACTTATTTAGAATAGGTATACATGCAAGCCCTCTCCAATTTGAGGTTACTGTGTCATACCCTTCTTGGAGGAGTAAAATTCCCACTGTCCCTACACTGGGCTGGGGATTCCTCATTGCCCTCTTCAACCAGGCAAACACCACAATCTGCTATGAAAATGCCTCCCTTTCTCCAAACACCACCCCTGAGCTGAGGTCTTCCACAGGTCATCAACAGCCCTTGGGCGTCCATCCATCATGGCAACCATTTCCTACTCCTGTACTCTTCCTGGAGTTGCAGTGCAAGCCATCCTGCCAGACTCAACTTCCCTGGTTGGTGCAAAGTGCAGTTATTGCTCTTTGCATTCTTGATATCCTCAGCATAAAGAGCTCCCTTTGGCCCAGAAGAAAACGTCTGCACTGTTCCTGCACCTTCCTCCCCATCTTGGTTCTGATCAGCTCTACAGCAACAGACATTGATGTCACAGCCTGACAGCCACGGTTACCCACTGCTCCTCAGAACAGCAGCTCTCAAAGTGTGACTCTGATCACCACCACCAGCAGCACCCACCAGGAAATTGTTAGAAATATATATTCTCAGGCCCTGCTCCATCTAAGATTCATGGCGTGGGACTCAGCTCTTGGGCTTTAGCATGCCCTCTAAGTGATTCTTACTTGAGGCTATGTCTGTGTTTGCAACCCTCATTTATTAGAATCAACTGGGGAGATTGCTCAGCCTACCCAAAGTCGTTCTATCAAAAAGACACCTGCACTCGTTATGTTCATGGCAGCACTGTTGACAACGGCAAAAACATGGAACCAACCTACGTACCCATCAACAGTAGAATACTATGTATCCATAAAAAATAATGACATCTTTTGCAGCAACATAGAAACAGGTGGAAGCCATTATTCTAAGTGAATTAACCCAGAAACAGAAAACTGAATACCCATGCCTTCACTTATAAGTGGGAGCCAAACACAGTACACACGGACATAGAGACGGGAACAACAAACATGGGGGATTCTTTTTTATTTTTTTGACATATCGCACAAACGTTTTATTTGAGAGTTGCAGACCATGACCATCCCTGAGTGTCAATCCCATCATCTAGGACCTGTTAGCCAAGTTCAGCACAGCCTCTGAGCCTCTCGCTCAGACTCCAACAGGGTGAGCACGTCCGTCACCTTTGCACAACATGCCTTTCACATTGCAGGTGATGGAGCAGCTCATGTCGTCCATGAATTCCACTGTCCTTGCAAGCTGGTCCTGCTTAGCACTTTGGTGACCCTGGCCAGCTTGATAGACTGCAGACGGCTCATGTCCAGGATGGCAGCACGGCAGTGGTCAGAGGAAACATGGATCCTTAAAGGGGGGAGAGAAGGGAGGAAAGTGTTGAAAAACTACCCACCAGGTACCATACTCATCATTTGAGTAACAGGTTAACAGAAGCCCAAACTTCACCATTATGTAATATACCCATGTAACAAACCTGCACAGGTAGCCCCTGAATTGGAAAAAACAAAAACTCTCCCAGGGAGTTTTTAAACCACCCCATTGCCCAAACCACCACCCAGAACAAATGAACCAGAATCTCTTGGTGTGAGGACCATTTAGAGGGTGTTTGTAAAACTCACCAGTGATTCAAATGAAGGGTAAACAGTAAGGATCACCATCCTGGGTAAGACCTCACATCTCCCAAGTAAATGTCAGGGAACATTTGCAGGCATAACCCAGAAAGAGTTCTGTAGCTAAGTAAATTTGGAAATGCTGGATTTGACAGTTAACACTTTTCTTTTTATAAAAGACTTTTTACAGCCTTGAATATGTTGATATATTCTTCACAAGTGTGGAGAGACCACAGTGTGCTGAGAATCAGTATCCAAGAAACACACATTTCAGAAATGCTGCTTTACATGTTATGCTAGAAATTATTTCTGCAGCAAGTCAGGGCACCAGAAAGCCAGGTACCTACCTATGCTCTGGTGCCTTGTCTCATAAGCCATCTCTATATCAGAGCCAGGGTTAAGGAAAGGTTATAAAAGACTGGGTGTGAGGACTTATGCTTGTAATCCCAGCATTTGGGGAGGCTGAGGCAGGAGGATTGCTTGAGGTCAGGAGTTCGAGAATAGGCCAGACAACATAGCAAGATTGTCTCTACAAAAGTAAAAAACTAAAATAAAGAAGTTCATAAAAGAAACATCTCCTTTTTTGTTTGCTTATTTGTACAGTCACTGTCAACAACCCTTTGTCATCCAGTTTTGTTTTTTTTTTAAATTCAGGTCTCACTCTGTTACCCAGGCTGGAGTGCCCTGGCATGATCACAACGATTATGGCTCATGTCAGCCTTGACCACCTAGACTCAAGTGATCCTTCCATTTCAGCATCCCAAGTAGCCTGGCTAATTTTTTTTTTTTTTTCATTTTTTATTTTATTTGTAGCGATGGGGTCTTGTTATTTTGCCCAGACTGGTCTCGAACTCCTGGGCTCAAGCAATCTGCCTGCCTCAGACTCCCAAAATGCTGGGATTACAGGCTACTGCACCTGGCCCAGTATTCTTTATAAGTCCATGTAATATAGTTTTCTTAGAATTTATGCCGGGGGGGTGGGGGGACATATATCTCTCCTGGTGAACCAGTATACTTTCTTAAATTATATAATGAGAACTTTCTGTGTTGTCTTGTTTGAACGCTAAGTTTTGTGCTCAGTTGTAATTGATTGCTTTAGTTTGGGTAAGATTTTACCTCCCCACAGCTGTAGTCAGTGGGATCATTTATCTTTTTTTTTTTTTAATAGTTCTATGACTTGTTAGTATTTATTGCCACCTATTTCTAGTCTCTTTTAGGAGATTAAAGATATATAGCTTTGGTATAGTTTTTAAAAGAAAAAGGTAATAATAGAGAAGTAATCCTTCTGCAGTTTTCTCTTTCTAAAAATTCCTTGTGTTAACACTCTATTTAGAAAAGTTGAGTTCCAGAACTGCAAAGAAAATCTCCCAAACTGCCCATTGTCCCAACACCCACCTCCTATAAAAATTAAGATGATAATCTAAAATGTATGATGGTCATATATTTTAAAGGTTAATATATAGTTCTGAAAATGTGGCTATTATTTTACCTGTTTGGTCTCATTAGGAGTATTCTTCACAAATACATAATCACCCAGGAAATTCTGAAATAGTGAACTGAATGTCCTAACCAGCACTTTAAAAAAAAATTTGAGTTGGAGTCTCACTCTGTTATAGAATACAGTGGCACAATCATGGCTCACCAAAGCCTCAACCTCCTGGGTTCAAGCACTTCTTCCTCAGCCTCCCGAGTAGCTGGGACCATAGGCCCACACCACTGCACCTGGCTCATTTTGAATTTTTTTTAGAGACGAGGTCTTGCTATGTTGTCCAGGCTAGTCTTGAACTCCTAGGCTCAAGCAACCCTCCTGCCTTGGCCTCCCAAATTGCTGGGATTACAGACATGAGCCACCACACCCAGCAACGGCACTTTTCAAATCTGTGCCTAATATTGTGTAACAAATCACTCCAAAAGTTAGCAGCTTAAAACAATGAGAATTTATTCTCTCACGCAGTTTCTAGGAGCAGCTGAATTGGGTGGCTTGAGGTCAAGGTCTCTCAGGGGTTGTCATCAAGCTATTGACTGGGCTGCAACTGTCTCAAGGCTTGATTGGGCTGGAGAATCCACTTCCAGCCTCCTCACATGACTGCTTGGTGGGAGCCCTCTGTTCCTCACCACGTGGAACTTTCCATAGGCTGCCTGGATGTCCTCACACATGGCAGCTGGCTTCTCCCAAAGCGAGAGATGAAAGGGAGAGAGAACACGCGTGACTACACCCAAGACGGAAGTCGCCATCTTTTAAAGCCTAATTTCGGAAGTGCCGCCTCTGATGTTAAATAACATTTCTATTCTGAGTCCACAGCCTCCCTTTAAGAATAGGACTACAGCCCCAAGCCTATGTGTTGTTTTTTTAAAAAAAAAAGGAATTGGGATTTTTCATATTTCTGAAAAACTTCCTATGTTGATACACATGTTGATACCCTTGAGAGTTACTTATCTGCTTCCCAGGGCATGAGATACAGCAGTCTATGATGCTCCTGGTCAGGGTCTGCCGCGGACAGGCCTGTTCCGGCCGGGGCATCTGTGGTGAAAACATAAAGCAGAGGGAAAAATGTGAGAAGAGACACGACTAGTAAGTCACCAATCTTTAGAAGTGTGATGGTTTCCCTCCAGAACCCTGGTCTTAGTGGGAGGAGCCATTCATTCTTTCAAACCAATAGTTATGGAACATTTTCCATATGGTGACACCATTCTAGCCTCTGAGGAGAACACAGTGAACAAAACAAGGTCCCTGCCCTCTAGGGGTTAACAAACTGTGACAGACAAAGCCAAGCATTCCCAGAGAAAGAATACAGAAGAAACAAATATTCTATCTAAAAAACTTATTATAGGATCAGACGCAATAGCTCACGCCTGTAAACCCAGCACTTTTGGATACCGAGGCAGGTGGATTGCTTGATCCTAGGAGTTCGAGACCAGCCTGGGCAACATGGCAAGACCTCATCTACAAAAAAAAAATTAGCCGGCATGGTGGTGCATGCCTATAGTTCCAGTTATTCAGGAAGTTGAGTGGAAAGGCTGACCTGAACCCAGGAAGCTGAGGCTGCGGTGAGCCATGATCATGCCACTGCACTCCAGCCTGGGTGATAGAGCAAGATATATATATATAAAAAATATATAGCTATTAAATATATATCTTTTAATAGCTATATAAAATGTATAGTTATTATTTTATCTGTTTGGTCTCATTTAATAAGTATATTAAGAATACTTAATATAGTTCTCACTGTATGTCTGACATGGTTCCAAGCACTGAAAATAATTAAATCATCTACTCCTCATAATAACCCATGAATGTCATCTCCATTGTATGGATAGGCCACAGAGAAGCGAATAACTTTCTCAGAGCCACACAGTTAGCTTGTAAATGACAAAGCTGGACTTTGAACCCAGGCAGTCTGGCTGGCTAAAAAGTGCTGATCTCTTTGATTTTTAAGAAATCGCTGGTGCCAGTTAGGCGTGAATCCACAAACAGAACATTTTGATCATTAGGTGCTGGTGTAGAAATTGACCAGTGACCCAAGCTTCTAAGTTCCTCTTTTTACAAATGTTCCCTTTAGCCTTGTGTCTTTTGGGTGAGAAGTGCATCAGAGTCCACAGAAGAGCTTTCTAGAAGTGGCCTGAGGCAAACCAATAGGAGTGGAAAATCAGAAGACTCTGTCAGGTATCAAGTCCAAATGATGAGGTAAAGATTGGAACCAGAAACCGAGCAGTTAGGTTGGAGGCCCATGCAGTCCAGAGCACTACAGGCTGAGGCAGGACCATCGGGCCATGGCAAGAGGGTCAGGCTGAGGCTATAGACGATGGGTCCTGGGTAGTACCCAAGAAGCACTGCTGAGGTGGGCATGGAATTGGAAGGACACCCCTAAGCAAATCAGTTTCACCAGATTATTTTCCAGCTTATTGACCATGATTGTTACAGGGAGCCAATAAAAAAACAAAAATGCGGACTTTGTCTTTTTCTTCATCTGTTATGAAGTCATTTCCATACTTTGCAAAAACTTCAAATAATACTTAGTGAATACAGAAAAAAGTAGAAGTCTCCCCTGTTCCGACTCACCAATCTCGGACTCCAGAGGTAACTAATAAGAGTATAAATCCACGCGGTTTCCCTTTTGTTCAAATAGGGCATCAAACTATACATCTGCAACTTAAGTGCTTGCTGAACAACATTGCTTGAATGTTGTTCTGTGTTAGTTATTAGTTAGTTGTTACATGTTGCTGACTATCCATGTTAGTCCTTGTTGATCTATTTCAATCTTTAAACATATATATTATTTTTTCTGTAGAGACAGAGTCTTGCTATGTTGCCCAGGCTGGTCTCGGACTCCTGGCCTCAAACAATCCTCTCACCTCAGCCTCCCAAAGTGCTGGAATTATAAGCATGAGCTATCATGCCCAACTATTCCATTCTTTTTAGAGCTGCATGGCATTCCATCATTTATATCACAATTTTATAACACAATCATTCCTGATTGAGATTAAGACTATTCCCGATAGTGGAAAAACTGGAGTCATCACCAACAATGGCCAGAGAAATTCTCTTTTTAACGGTTTAACATTTGACTTGTGAAGTCCTGCTCATGAGCTCTGCCTCACTCCACCTCACCCATCAAATCTCTTACAGCCTGAGAAAACTGTAGAAAGACAAAGACTATTCAGAGGCTGTCCAGAAATTACTTACAAGCCGGACTCGGTTGCTCAGCCTGTAATCCCGCGCCTTTGGGAGGCTGAGGTGAGTGGTTTGCCTGAGCTCACGGGTTCGAGACCTGCCTGGGCAGTGAGACCTCATCTCTACAATAAATCAAAAACTCAGCCGGTTGTGGTAGCGCATGCCTGTAATTCCGGCTACTCGGAAGGCCGAGGTGGAAGGATCACTGGA
>NW_006950802.1:608693-630017 GCF_000164805.1 Carlito syrichta | reverse complement strand
CCAACTCAAAAAAAAAAAAAAAAAGAAATTACTTACAAATGCAAAGCCTATAAATTGTTCACTATTAATTTCTAAAAGTTTTTTGTCTTTGTTTCTGCTTTTGAGACTGGGCCTCACTCTGTTGTCTATGCTGGAGTGCAGTGGCTTGAGGATGGTTTACCGCAGCCTCCAACTCCTGGGCTCAGGTAATCCTCCTACCTCAGCCTCCCAAGTAGCTGAGATGACAGATGCATGCCACGACATCCAGCTATTTCTTTTCGGGTTTTTTTGTTGTTTGGTTGGTTTTTTTTGAGTTGGAGTCTCACTCGGTCACCCAGACTGGAGTGCAGTGGCCGCTCCAGGCCACCGCAGCCTTGACCTGCTGGGCTCCGCGATCCTTCCGCCTCAGCCTTCCACGTAGCTGGAACTACAGGTGCACGCTACCACGCCCAGCTGATTTTTTGATTTATTGTAGAGATGAGGTCTCGCCTGCCCAGGCAGGTCTCAAACCCATGGGCTCAGGCAATCCACTCACCTCAGCCTCCCAAAGGCGCGAGATTACAGGCTGAGCCTCCGAGCCCAGCCCGTTTTTTTTTTTTTTTTTTGGAGAGATGGGGTTCTCTATGTTGCTTTGGCTGGTCTCCAACCCCTGGTCTCAAGCAATTCTCCTGCATCAGCCTCCCAAACTCATGGGATTACAGGTATGAGCCACCACACCCAGCCTTATTTCTAAAAGTTGAGAAAGCAAAGTTTGTTTCTTGAATTCAGCAACTGCTGGTGGTAGTTATAGCTCCATGCTATGAATGAGTAGAAACAAATAAAAGCAAATGTCCTCATTTCCCTGCCCCCAATTTTGGATTACTGTATTATTTGTTATATGTTATGCTGTATTTCATGTTTTTATTTCATTATATGCTTGTGTGCTTGGGATTTACAATAGTCACATTCTGTTCTTTAAATCATGATTGTGTGTGCATTTGGGTTAGCCCTATATTTAAATAGATTTAAGGCTCCAACTTAGCCCTGGACACTGAGCCTGCCCCTTTCCTGGGACTTTATTTTGATTCATCTCTTTATTGTCCACTTTTTTCTTAATTGGATATTTCTATGGAGAAATCTGAGGTCAGCCTGCTCTTTCTCCCGTTATAAGGAAGTTGCTTTTTCTGCCTTGACGTTCATGGAGTTTTTCTACAGTCCTTAAAATTCAGTCCCCTGACTTACTGTGTGTCTTCGTGTTGATCATTTTGTTGTCAGACAAATTCCCCCCAAAATCTCTCTTAATCTGTAGAGTTGGAGCATCCTTTATTTCCATGAAGTTTTCTTTTATTTTATTTGTGGCATTCTTTTTTCTCAAGTTCCATTTGTTCTGTTCTCTACTTCAGGGACACCATTATCCTGTATGTTGGCTAGCTGTCAACTGTAGGTAAGAGCGGCCATTTTCTCTCTGTTTAATATCATTTATGTGGGATATTTTTCTTTTAAATACTATTTTATTCTCTCTAGTCTGCCCTCCATCACTGAATATATTTTCAACCATTCTCTGTTCTAATGTGATTTTTATTTCTACGGTGGTTTTATTATTTTCCATTTCTTTCATCACCCTTTCAGCCTTATCTTCTTCTTTTTTTTTTTTAATTTAGATTTGTTGGGTACATGTGAGGATTTGCTTTTGTAAGTAAATTGCATGCAGGTAAGGTTTGGGCTTTGAGGGAGCCCTCTCTCTCTGGGTAGTGGACCTGGTACCCAGTGGGTGGTCATGTGCCCCTTATCCTGCCTGTCTCCCTCCCTCCTTCCCTCCCCCTATTAGCAGTGCTCCGCCCTTGTTCTCACGTGCCCAGTGTTTAGGGCTGCTTATAGGTGAGCCCTAAACACATTGTTCTTTGTTTTGGAGATAGTTCACTTGGAATGGTGGTCTCCAGCTGTCTGGCTTTATCTTCTTTTTCCTATGCTTCTGTGATCTCTTCTCATTTAAACCTCATTTCACAAAGAGTTTGTATATTTTCAAAATTTCTTTGAGAATGTAATAAATATGTATCTGAAATATACTGAAATAATCCTTCAGAGTATCATTCTTTTATGTTTATTTTTATTTTTTTTATTGAGTTGGAGTCTGTCACCCAGGTTGGAGCGCAGGACATACGACCACCGCAGCCTTGACCTGCTGGGCTCAGGCGATCCTTCTACCTCAGCCTTCCAAGTAACTGGAAATACAAGCATGTGCTGCCACGCCCAGCTAATTTGTTTTTTCATTGTAGAGATGAGGGCTAGCCAAGTTGCCCAGGCTGGTCTCCAACCTCTAGGTTAAAGTAATCCTTTCTCCTCTGCCCCCCAAAGTACTGGAATTTCAGGTGAGCCATCATGCCCAGCAAGGGTATCATTCCTTATCTGCCTTGTGAATGTAGAGTTTCTTTCCTGCTTTGTTTTTGTTTTAAATTTGCTTTTAGTGTTCTTGATATGCCTAAGTCTATATGACAACGTAGATTCCGCTCTGAAAGAAATGCAGGCCTTTTCTGCTTACTATTTGTTTACAAAGTATGGAAAGGAGTTGGGATAAGCTGGGACAGCTGCAGGTTTCAAATTGGGTCTGATTGCTCAAATAGTGTTTAGCCATATTTTGCCATCTTCTCTTACCTCTCGAATGCGTGGGTCATCCAGGCAAGATGTCAGGAATGCTCGTGATGGAGACTCTCAGGTATCTAACATTTTGTTTGATTACTTATGTTTATTTATAGCTGCTTCTTTGAATCTAAGCAACCGTGAAAGGCTGTTTGCCATTACTGCTTTTCCACATTTTCTGCCTCTCTTCCTAAATAGGAATTGTATTTGGGGGGAAATAAACACGTTTTGCCCAATAACTTACTTCTACCCTCTGATAACTCTTCTTCTCTGAAGAGTAGAACCATCCCCCCAGGAGAATGTTCTGCATTTCTTCTGTGTGCTATCCACACCTTCAGTGTTTGTTAAAAGTAAAACAGGATCCCTGGCGTTCCTTACATCACTTACTTTCAGAGAAATCTGTATCCACGTGGAATCTAGAAGGCATGTTTCAGCTCTTGATGACCTGCCTTGACTTGGTCCAGATCCACCCTGTTTGGCATATAATGTGATCTGAGGTTTTAGCTACTCCCTAGTTTAATTGTAGGTAGACTTTTTACAACAACATTTCATATTTCAAAGAAATCATTTTGGTAAGTTTCATGGAAGAGGGGTAAAGAAAACATATGTTATACCATCATCTTTTAGCTAGAACATAAAAATTATTTTTAATTCTCTAGTTCGTGAGCTACCTGGGTTATGAGCATTTTACTTCACTTAGTTTTATTCAAAAACATTGACTAAGGAGATAATAGATATAGAAGAGTCTGTAAAATATCACAAGACAAAAATGAGTAAGACTTAAGACCTACTTTCAGGGAACATATGGTGTAACATGGGTTAGAAAAGAAATCTGTAAGTAGTCACTAGAAGATGCATTACATGGAAACAATGAATAATCATTATTATGATGGTGATGTTGATGACGAAAGGAGCTATGGAGGGTGAGCCAAGAGTGTGATCACATTCCACTGAAGGGCTGGCAAAAGTCAAAAGGAAAGAGACGAAATGAACTTTCAGGCCCTTCCTTTCTGTTAATGTACATGTCTTTTTTTTTTTTTTTCGAGTCAGGACCACAGCGGCATCATTGGGGTTCACCTTGACTCCCAGGCTCAGGTGATCTTTCCGCCTCAGCCTCCTGAGCAGCTGGGACTACAGGTACATGCCACCATGCCCAGCTAATTTAAAAAAAATGTGTGTGTGTATGTAGAGATGGGGGGATCTCACTATATTGCCCAGGCCGGTCTCAAACCCCTGGGTTCACGCAATCCTCCTGCCTAGGTTTCCCAAGGTGCTCTCAAAGTGTGAGCTACCATGCCTGGCTGTTTTTCTTTTTCTTTGGTAAAATAGCTAATACTACTAGCCTGTTATAAGGATCAAGTGGAATCATGCATTTCAAGACTCCTGCACAATGCCTGGCTCATAGAAGGTGATTTATAAGTGTTTATTTTCTTTTCAGATTAAGTCTATTTGTGTAATAAGTCTCATTCTTTCATTGCCATATGAACATTTTTAAAACATATGAATGTATGGAGATTTTTAAAAAATGAATGTTCTTACCTCTTGTTAATTATCTCTGTTAGGCAATTGTGTAATTCTTAACTATGGCCTGGTTCTATTAACTGTCTATCTAAAAAATCAAGTGAGACAATCGTTGTGAAAGTGTTCTTCAAACCATCAAGTAATAACCAGTGTAAGGAAATGTTATTATCATCATGTGAACCTTATCTTATATTCCTTTCTTCAAAAAGAAATCCTGGCCCATCTACCCTGCTCCGCTTTGAATGGGAGACACCTTGAGCAAATTTGAATGGGGTTTTTACCCTGGTGTTTTCTACTGATTGAAGTCCATTTTTCTGAGAGTAGTTAGGGTCTGCCTGAGGCTGGCTTGGAACTCTGCCAGTGTTTTCCATAGAGGTGCAACATACACATAAAAAGAAAATAGGTCAGACTCTCTTATAGTGAGCTGTCTCGTTCCTCAGCTAAAGGTCATTCTTAATCCTCCTGCAGCTCCCAGAATGCTGTGTGCAGTGGTTTTTAAAATAGTCCAGGAAAGAATGGCTTCTATACAGCAAAGCAGGGAAGAAATTCTTCATGGGAGCCAGAGACCCCAAATGTTTCCCAATTCCATTTAAAACACTGCAAAGATGAAAACATCTAAGAAAACGTCATGGTAATATTTTTCCCATGGTGAAATTTGAAATGACATCCCTGGATAAAACTATGGCTTCCATAGAACTATAGAAGGCTTCTCTCTTATCAGCCTTCTATGAAAGGGGATGGAAAAAGAGATGGTTTCCTGGGTCAGTGTCACCCATGTGCAGGATGTTTTGTTGTTGTTGTTTTAGTTGGAGTCTCACTATGACTCTCAGGCTGGAGTGTAGTGGCATGCTTACAGTCACTGCAGCCTCAACCTGCTGGGCACAGGTGGTCCTTCCACCTCAGCCTTCCCAGTAGCTGGAATTACAGGCATGCGCCACCACACCTGGCTAATTTTTTGATCTACTGTAGAGACAAGGTCTCGTCAAGTTGCGCAGGCAGGTCTCGAACCCCTGGGCTCAGGCAATCCTCTCACCTCCGCCTCTCAAAGTGTTGGTATAATAGGCATGAGCCACCCCGCCCAGCTAGCAGGATGGTATTAAGTGTGGCCGGGAAGTTTCCACTAAACCCAGTGACCACCGGGCTGAGATCAAAGTGAGACTACACCGCTTTCAGAAACATGGAAATCAAAAGGAACCCTGAGCACACCATGAGGCACCCCGGGACTCTAGGAAGCACGTAACATTGAACACTGTGCACCCGTGACAGCTGGGCCTGACCTGCAACGCTGCCTCCTTGTTCCCTTTGCCTCCTGTCTCAGGAGGAGCCACAAGCCTCCACCTCCCACAGAAGTCAACCACGTTCACTTCCCCGGAGGCTCCGGGAGTCCCTTCATCACCCTGAGTACTTTCCACGGATGAACTACATGTAATTTACCATTTCAGAGAAGGGGCGATTTTCAAAAGTAAATGTGTTGTTCTCTGAACGTGATCTCATTTCCACAGGTCCTAAGCCTACCGCCACTAGAGTTTCCTTTTTTCTATTCATAGCAGTTCCCCCACCTAGTTTTGACTCAATCCTTATCAGAGCGTGCATAGCTCCCTGAGACATTTGTCTGGAAATTCCATTTATGTGACTCAGAAGCCAACAAGTAAGGCGGCATGAGCACTCCTTCCTCATCCCTTGGTTTCATTATCCTGTATGTTCTCAAAGCACTGATCTTTTATCTAGCTTCTTTGTGTGTGTTAGCTAATAACACATATGGACACACACAAAAACATTCTTATATATTACATATTTTACATAAGTATGTATGCACATACATGTGAAATTTGGCCAATGCCAATATAATTGACTGCAAAAATCATACACATTAAAAGATAAACAATGATAGCACCATCTCTTTAAAAATTATGTCAAAATCAGTCAGGCGCAGTGGCTCATGTCTGTACTCCCAGCACTTTGGGCGGCCAAGGTAGGAGGATTGCCTGAGCCCACAAGTTCGAGATCAGCCTGGGCAACATAGTGAGACTTCATCTCTACAAGAAATTTACAAAATTTTACATTAGCTGGGTTCAGTGGCGCATACCTGTAGTCCCAGCTATTCAGGAGGCTGAGGCAAAAGAGTTACTTGAGGCCTGGAGGTCGAGGCTGCAGTGAGCCATGATCAGGCCATGGCATTCCAGCCTGGGTGACTGAGTGGGGTCCTGTCCAAAAAAGAAAAAGAAAAAAATGATACCCAAATCCAAAACTATGACACTGAAAAGCTTAATGCATATTATTTCTGAGGTCTATGAAACTCTTTTGCTTTTTTAAACACATTCTAATCAAATACTGCCTAATTGTGGAAATCAGTGTGTCTTTTGCCTCCTTTTAGCCCTTAAAATAAAACTAGTTCCCTCAAGCCAAAAACAGGGTAGGTTTTGTTGTGATTTCTGCTCATGTGGTAGCTCATGCTGGGGAAGTGGTTACAAATGTGTTCATTGTGCCCACACCTGTGGCTACCCCTGACCTGGGGCTGCAAGGTAGGGGTATGCAGACTCTGTCCAGTTGGTGCCTGATCCTAACATTTCTTGCCTCTTGCTGCTTCCCCTATCCTGACATTTCTTGATGTGGGCCTAGCTTCCCTTTCTCTGGCTGCCAGTCTGCTTTTGTATTGGTCTTCTCAGCTTTCCTCAAGGGGCCAAGCCAATTCTAAAAGTTTATTTTGACGAGTAGTCTAAAAGCTTGACCGTCTTTGGTAGAAGTCTCTGGTCACCTTAGCAAACACACAAAGCAAATATACATTGACTGTAGATCCCAAATGAATTTTACCATTTTCTGTCATTAAACTTAGACTCCAGAAGCCTGCCAGTTGGGGATGGCTGTGAAAATTGGGTTTTATGAGTAGATACACCAAGAAGATACAGGTGATGCTATGTTTTTAGTCCATATGATTGTCCTTTGGACCAGCAGTAAAGAAGCCACTCTGTCAGGCATGCTTACCTTGGGGCCTACAGACATCCAAGAGACTCTTGGATAGAATCCCTAGGTTTTGTAATTTTGGATGGCGAAAATACCCATTTATTTATTTTCACTAATCTGTAACTAAGCTTTAGCATCTCTTTCCATTTAGAAGGTAGGCAATTGTCTTGGTCTGTTTGTGTTGCTGTAGAGGAATACCAGAAGTTGGGTAATTTACAAAGAAAAGAGGTTTGTTTGGCTCACACTTCTGCAGGCTGTACAAGAAGTATGGCACCAGCATCTGCTTCTGATGAGGACCTCAGACTGCTTCCACGGTGGTGGAAGGTGAAGGGAACTGGCATGTGCAGAGATCACATGGCAACAGAACAATCAAGAAAGAGGAGGAGGTACCAGGCTCTTTTCAACAACCAATTTTCTGGGGAACTAAGAAGAACTCGCTCACTCCCACAAGCCATTTGTGAGGGATCCGCCCCTACAACCCCCTCTCCTTGCACGAGGACCCGCCTCTAACACTGGGGATCAAACTTCAACATGAGACTTGGTGGGACGAAACCCACCATATCCAAATCAGAGCAGTAACAAACCATAATAGTTACCTATGACTTTGTCATCAACAGTTGTTGCCAATGTCTAGAAATATCATTTACCATCATTATTTTGAAGGCCCAATTCTTATTAAACCCATCAATAGATCTTATTTAATGTATGAATAAAGAAGCATCTATGGAACATCACATATTTTTTTAAAGTGTTTGATAACTATTCTTCAATATAATTGGTGTCCTTGGTAGCCTATGTATTTTCTTTTATGATTTTAAAAGCATCCTTCTGAGGAGTCAAAGGCTCCTTAGACAAGACATCCAAAGGAGACCACGTCTCAAATCAAAGATTGAGACTCGCTGTGCTAGGTTTCACAGATGAACTATAATTGCTGGTTATAAATCATCAATCACAATAGAAACATGGCAGATGATCATGACCGATGCTTAAGGAATTTAATTTAGGCATGGGCTCCTAATAGGGGTTTAGCCTTCATAGGCTAAGACACTTCAATGAAAGGGTGGAGAGAAAGAGCACCTATTGTCAGCAAGCTTTCAGATCTGCAAGGCAAACCATTGCATAACCATAGGCCTGATTCACTGTTTGACCTCCTTTATTCTGCTTGCTGAGATGATGATATTTTTGTCTTCAAGGATGATTATAGGTTACTAGGCCTGAAGGTTCAAAATTGCCCTCTGCTGCTTTTGTAAACTCCTCTGACTCTTTATTTATTGAATTCCCTGGTTCTTGCCCTAGAAGTTCTGGCTTATAACTTTGGCTTAGGATTTCGTTTAGAACTTGACAATGAAAAAAGATTCTTTGTCTCCAACAGAAGTTGACTCCATCATGTCAGGTCTTACCGACTTGAAATTATTTTTCCCTGAGTTTCAGCTGATTCATATTCTCAATGGCTGACTCAGTTATGACTCAATAATGACGACATCATTTTAGACTTATGAAATCTGAAGAGAACCTTGGACGGAAATAGACGAGAAAAACATGCAAGACAAATAAGAATGAAAAGAAAACATACCAAACGAGTGATGGCCGGGATTCCTTTGTCTTGGTAGAAAATAGAAACTTTGCTAATAATAACACATCATTTACATCTGAGTAGTGCTTTGATCGTCATTATTTTGTTTGATGTCTGTGGCAACTCTGTGAGGTAAGCAGTGGTGAAAGCTGAATCCCAGAGGACCTAAAAGACCAACTGGAGGCCACAGACTCCAAGGTGGGCCTGATGGGAGATGGGGGGGCGCCAGAGGGGTAGGCTTCTGCTCTCTGGGCATGGTTTTCTCCTCCCAGCACGAAATTCAGGCAGCTTTAGAACAACTAAGTGGACAAAACAAACCGAAAAAGAACTGTGTGCTGATTGAAAGCTAAACGAGATTCCGGAGCAAAACAGTAAACATGGGCACGATGCCCATGTTTTCTGAGCGAGTTCTTAATGTTGGTAACACTCACAGAAGAGAGAAAAGGCCAGAGAAGAATCACTGGCCAGTCCAAGGAAAAGAAAGAAATGAAAATATACACGGAAGGCAGAATTCAACAAGAGAAATTGGAGAGTTGAAGGCCAGGTGCCATGGCTCATGCCTGTAATCCCAGCACTTTGGGAGGCTGAGGCGGGAGGATTGCTTGTGCTCCGCAGTCTAAGTCCAGCCTGAGCAACATAGTGAGACCTCATCTCTACAAAAATTTTGTAAAAATTGACCAGGCATGGTGGGTGGTGTGCGCTCATAGTCCCACCTACTTGGGAGGCTGAGGAGGAAGGATCTCTTGAGCCCAGGAGGTCGACTGAGGTGAGCTGTGATCATTCCACTGCACTCCAGCCTGGGTGACAGAGTGAGACCCCAACTCAATGGAAAAACAACAAAACTGAGAGTCAGCTTTAAGTTCTATTTTAATTTACTGCTGAGCTACTCAAAGGTCTGGGTTTTTAAAAATCTGTATTATACATATTTATATATAAACATATATATTATTTATAAGCATTTAACTAAAAATATATACAGATATTTAATGCATTCTTCATGCTGCCACTAGGCAATACGGTCTATAATACAAACAATAAAGTATTTGTTTTCTAAAAATATATTGTTTATATAGTTTGTTGACTCATATCCAATAAAAATCACCTAGCATGTTTAGTTCTATTTACAAATAAGTAAATAATTTCAACTTTTAGTTGCTTTTTATTCCAGTAGGGCAGATTTTTGCTTAGCTTAGTTTAGTTTTTTAATTATTTCTTTCTCAACTATAGAAAAACCTTAGTGCTCATTAAAAGAAAAAGGAGAGAGGAGAAAAAAAAAAGAGGCCACAGGGCTGGCTGTCTCTAAGCACTGTGCACGTGGTTAGATGCTACTCAGGTTTCCAGATCCTGATTTGAATCTCAGGGATCAGAACTGTGTACATCCCACAAAAGGCCCTTTGAAACTCCCTTCCCTTCCTGGTCTGACAAAGCCCTAGATGCCTGACCTTTGAGAGACAGACGCATCGGTTTGACTTGGCCTCTGATCTCTCCTGAAGGCCCGTGAGCCACACGCTCGTCTGACTGAGATCTGCTGCCTGCTTCCTTCATTGTATGTAGCCCTTTGGAGATTTTCCTAATGAGCTGTCTGTTTGCCTCTGGCCTTCCAGCCAGAAGATGAATGTGTGCAAATCATCAACTAGGTACCCAGCACTGGGACTTAAAGGGAGCCGTTCCATGCATTGTGAAATCCACCCACTCTGGAGCGCTTGCCAGGGCTGAGTCTTCATTCTGTTTGGCCCTTGGCAGGGCTTGTTGCTACCCTCTAGCAAGAGCTGTGCCCAGCCTCACACTCACATCCTTTCAAATGACCACCTCCCTGCCCGACAGGCAGACCATGCACATGCAATTCACAGAGGGAAGGAAAGATTTAAAATTTTGGAATCAGCCAGGTGGCTACCAGGAAAGAATTTTTTATATTTATGTTGTGGCTCTGAATGGTCTTGATTTTGAAGGTGGGATGACAGAATATGAATCCCCACATTTTTTATTCATGGTGATTTTAAAGGTCAACACCCGTTCCTGCTTTCTAGAGCTCTACAGATGGGTTTTGCTCCTTCCCTGCTTCCCAGTCAATCTTCCACCGAAAGCTGATGTTGACTCAGAGTTAAATCCTGCTGGACATCAGGAACTTGTCTAGCCTCAGTCTGCCTGAACATGAACTATTTCAGTCCTGTCTTTCACCTTTGCATGGCCCCAGTTCATTGAGGAAATTGTAGACCTAGTCCTTTCAGAGTCTTTCAAACCACATGATACAACTGTATTCCTTAGTGTGGTGATAGTTTGCCATCTTTGTTTTCAGGGAGTTGATGAACTCTAAGTATATAGGGTCATTCTCTTCACATATGTAAAAATTTGTACAACCCTAACCTTTCATGTCTTCTAAAAGAATTATGTGCATATTATGGCTGAACACAATGGCTCACGTCTGTAATCCCACCACTTTGGGAGACCGCAGCAGGAGGATTGCTTGAGCCCAGGAGCTTGAGACCAGGCTGGGTTACATAGCAAGACCCCATCTCTACAAAAAAAGGGCTTATGTACATACTTTAGGTCCCACATAGACGCTTTATATAAAATGGGCATTGATGTTTTTATTTTAAGACCCAGGAGGTGCTATGTAACCAATTCTCCTAACTTGTAAGAAGGAGTTTGCACGCCAAAGTGGAAGAGCCTGTGAAAAATAAAACCATGGGAATCACTTGGGTGGGGCCATGGTTGCTCTATTTCAACTCTAGGCCATACCAGATGGGGCTGAGAAGATCTGAGGTTGATTTAGCAGCTATTAGGTATCACCAAATATTGTATGAGACTTTGAAAACCTTGAAAAAGCCAGGCGCAGTGGCTAAAGCCTGTAATCACAGCATTTGGGGAGGCCGAGGCAAGAGGATTGCCTGAACCCAGGGGTTTGGGACCAGCCTGGGCAACTTGGCGAAACCTCATCTCTACAATAAATCAAAAAATTATCCGGGCATGGTGGCTTGCACCTGTAGTCCCAGCTACTTGGAAGGCTGAGGCGGAGGAATTGCCTGAGCCCAGCAGGTCAAGGCTGCGGTGGCCGTGAGCATGCCACTGCATTCCAGCCTGGGTAACAGAGTGAGACTCCAACTCAACAAAATTTTAAAAAACCCTTGAAAAAAAAATACATATGAAATATATATGTATATACACACATACAAATTTGCACTCATAAAAAACCAGGTGGAGAATCTCTCTCTCTTTTGAGTCAGGGATCTCACTCTGTCACCCAAGCTGGAGTGCAGTGGCATGATCACAGCTCACTGCAGCCTCAACCTCCTGGGCTCAAGTGATCCTTCTGCCTCAACTTTCCAAGTAGCTGGGACTATAGGCACATACCACCACACCTGGCTAATTTTTTTGATGTTTCGTAGAGAATAGTGTTTGCGATGTTGCCCAGGCGGGTCTCCAACTCCTGGACTCAAGTGATCCTCCCGTCTCAGCCTCCAAAAGTGAGGCTGGGCTTACAGGCATGAGCCACCACACCTGGGGAATATACATCTCTTAAAGGAATCACAACAGCACTTTCAAATAAAAAACTACATTGCCCAGAGCATCTAATATATAGTATGGGCATTTTTATATATAGCTTTATTAATAGTTTTGGGGAAAAAATTATATGCAGAAGAATTTTTAAATTATATTTTCAGACCTCACCCCCCTGCACCCCAATATCCTTTCCTTGGTGACCTCGTGCTAGGCAAGAATGAAGGAACAGAAGTTGCAAGATTTATCCAACATTCTGTTCCTACTTCTCCTCCCTCTCCCTTGACAGGAAGAAATCATGGGGCCTGGGATTTCTGTCAACATGAGGTTCCTGCTCAATGCCCTGGGTAAACCCCAGGCCCTGGCCTCCCAGTTTCTAAGACTAGACAGTCAGGCCTAGTGTGAACCATGAATCCAGAGCAAGCCTGGGTGGTCACGGGATGGCCACATCAAATCAAAACACACACGCAATTTGGGTATGTTTTCCCTGCAAGTTTTGGATGGAAATGAGAGTGGGAGCTCCAACCTCTGACCCCCTGGGTCCCCTGTCACCACCCTAGAACCTGCAGGATAAACGGCTCCACTCTGTGGCTTGGGATTCGCCTGTGGAGACAAAGAGTTTGTTTAGCCTTGCACATGAATGAAACGTATGTGGAGAAGAAAACCTCACCAACCTCGGCCTCCCCAGGCAATGTCTCTCCCACACCCCTCATGAAAAGCCCTGCCAGGGAAAAATCAATCTTCTGGGCTTTAAACCTGCCTTCTATCCCGGTCACAAGCTGCCAAGCACGAGGCATGATGGGGGGTATGGGGCTATCACAGGGCAAACAGAGCAGGAGTGACCAGAAGGAGAGGACTGCGCTTTAAAAGCTTTTAAATGCTTTTAAAACGACTTACTGAAGAAGTGAGCTATCTTCTACTCCTCCTTCCGCAGAAGCACAGGACATTAAGGTTACCTAGAAACCTGTCCAGGAAGCATGTGGCAAATAGCAACCATGCAATAGAAACATCCGGATTTGTCATCTAATAGGAGATGGTATCAGCAAAGTCATATTTGGGTAGAGGTGGAATATAAAACTTAATTAGTTTGCATGTGCTGCCTATTTGGGGGCCATTCACATGTGATTTGTGAGGAAGAAGTCTTTGTTCTTAGCTTGGCTGGGAAGGCATTTGGTTGGCATAAGTGGAAATGAGTAAGCTCTGAGGTTGGATGCTACTCATAACTGAAGACTGCCTGTGGAAAGGAAACTTGCAGAGGGAGAATCAAAAGCCATGACAAGGGGCCAGGTGTGGAGGCTCATGCCTGTAATCCCAGCACTCTGGAAGGCCGAGGTGGGAGGATTACTTGAGCTCAAGAGTTCAGGAGCAGCCTAGGCAACATGGCAAGATCTTTTATCTACAAAAAAAAAAAAAAATTAGCCAGCATGGTGGTGCATGCCTGTGGTCCCAGTTATTTGGGAGGCTGAGGTGGAAGGATCACCTGAGCCCAGGAGATTGAGGCTGTGATGAGCCGTGATTGTGCCACTGCACCCCAGCCTGAGTGACAGAGCGAGACCCCAGCTCAGAAAAATAAAAATAAAGTAAAATTTAAGAGAGACATGCCAAGGGCTCACCCTGGAAGAACTTCTCATCTGTTAGAGCCAGTATATATGCAGAGAATAGCCTGAGAACAACATTTTTTAATTTCAAAAGCAAAATACATCTACTGTGAAGACCTAGAAGGGGGAACAGGAAGACTTCATGGTGAAGATGATTGTGAGTATGGTGTTGAGAGACCGTGAAAGCCTCAAGGAAGGTAAAGGAGAAGAAGGAACAGGTGGCGGGTATGGTCTGTCAGTGAGTCACGTGGCCAACCTATACCAACTGAATGCCCTCCCAGCCAAGCTAAGAACAAAACCTCCTTCCCCCAAAGCACATGTGAACGCCCTCCCAAATATGAACAAAATATTAAACAAAATAGCTAGAAGACATATGGCTAGGACAAGAAATGTGTGGTGCAGTTTACTCAACATTTTCATTATTGTGGTGGGTGAGAAGGGGAGAGGATTCCTGTGTCTTTATCACCTGAGTGCCAGCCTTTTGCAAAAAGTCTTCATTTCATGAAAGCAGTCTTGCTGTTTCCAAAGAGCTTATTCCTGATATATATTTCATTTCCAGCCAACACCCTTTCCATGTCAGATGAGGTGATCACATTTGTAATTGTAGAGAAGCAGCAAAGAGTGACTCAGCTGTTTTACCACGAAGCTTTGCCGCAGACATGGGGCTTTGGGAAGTCCAGCTGGCAGGGGAAAAAAGCAGCGGGGAGCTATGGCCCCTGGAAAAAAAAACAGTCTAGGAAGGTTTGCTGCACCCAGCTCCCTTTGACTTTACCCCAGAAAACACCCTTTTTCCAATTCAGCATGAGGAAGGGTGAAACCCGGGAATTCTGGAAGTGAAGCTATCTATCTGCACACTTACCCTGAGGAATCAGCACAAACCCACAGAGCCAGCTACGGGGCAATGCCTGGGCTTTCCAGGCTGACTCCGTCCCACTCAATAGTCATCAGTTCTACCAGGGGGATCCGGCCATCTTGTGAGTCAATAAAACATGGCGGAAAGTACTTGAGCAACCATGGAGCATTCATTAGTCACTAAAAATACAGGCAGGAAATCTCCACTATGCAAACAACCCTCAGGACGGGAAGAGGCGTGACCAAGGTCTGGCTGACGCTCCGCACTCCTCTCAAATTACATACAAGCAGTGCTGTCAACCTAGAATGTTGAGCAATATTCCAGTCATTCTCTGGCTGCGCATGTTTCTCGAATGCTGGATTCGCCTGGCAGCAGCACCCAGGGGTAGAGGCTCACCCAACAGCTGGGGAAGTAGCCACGGCCTTCTTGGCAAGACCTCGACTTGCAGGAGGCCCTGATCTCAGCTCCCCTGGAAATGGACTGAGGAACTCTTCAGACCTGCACCTGGTCACCCTGCCAAGGATAAGAGGCAGGAGGTTATTTTTGATTTTTTGATTTTTAGGTATTTTGTTTTGTTTTAGATTCAAAGGGTACGTGTGCAGGTTTGTCACGTGGGTATATTGAGTTACGGTGAGGCTCTGTTTCTTCTGAGCCTGTCACCCAAATGGTGAACATAGTATCCGACATGGTATTTTTTCAACCCTTTCTCTCCCCTTCTCCCCCTCTTGGGAGACCCCAATGTCTATTGTTCCCATCTTTATACCCGTGTGTACCCAGTGTTCGGCTGTCTCTTATAAGTGAGAACATGCTGGATTCAATTTTCTGTTGCTGGGTTAATTCACTTAGGACAAAGGAGAGGAAGGAGTTTTTTTTGTTTGTTTTTTTGAGAAAGTAGGATTTAATGAGAGAACAAAAAATCTCCCAGAGTGGAAGGGGATCTGAAGGGGTTGCCCGAGGCAGGCGCTTAAAGGTATAAGTGGGAAGTTGAAAGACTAAGTTTCACTCTGACGTACCATGGTCTCAGGAAATTTACTTAAGCCCTCTGTGAGTCTCAGTTTCCCCATCTCTAAAATGAAATAAACCCCGCCTTACCTGTTCTGCCTAGGCGGCAGGACCAAAGCACGGGTCTCCATGTGGAAGCGTGCGCATCTACTGATCACACCTGCCATCTTCTCTAGGCCCCTGCTGTCTCCTGCCCTGATGGATACGGACCAGGCATAACCTGTTACTCGGCAAAATTTCAGTTTAAACGTGCTTCCTCTCTCACATGAAACATACACACACTACACAAACACCCTCAATACAGAACCATAATGCTTTCGTTTTGTTTTCAACCACAGTATGTTTCTCTGAGTGAGGAAGAAAGAGACAGAATTGATGTCACAAACTAAACATGTCCCGTCATACAGCATGCATCGAAGAGAACCTATTACACATACAGGTGTCACTTTCCCTGTGAGCCAGGGAGCAAAGGGAGCTTAGTCAGACAAAGCTAAATTCTGCTGCACTTGGCTGGATGAAAGTTCAGATGCTTCACTTGTGTACGTGTCTGTATGTTTGTTCACTCCCCTGAGACACCCAGGTCCTGGTGTCTGAAAGGCATCCAGTGAATACACCCTCACCACTCCCCCACCCTCCCCCAACTCCCAGAAAACAAGATATCAGCTGGGCAGCCTGAGATCCCACACCACTGAGGCCAGGAAGGAAGAGAGAACTCAAGAAAGGCTGCAAGGAGGTTTCCGACCTTACCCAGTCCCCAACGATCCTTTTTCTAAGTCAAAACCTAAAAGAACCGAGACATAAACAAGTACAACAAATTCAAATTCAACCTGGCATAGAGATTTCTGCAGAAGAACTTCTGGGGAAAGTGAGATTTGAGATTTCACCAGGTGAGAAAGGGGATTGCAAATCAGTAGAAAAAAATTCTTGGGGGACCAGTTAGAACTACGAAAGGGGTGCAGGGAACTTCTTGGGGATGTAGCTCCCCCTAAATATAGCCTGAGGAACAGCAGGAGCAGGGCACCGGAGAGAGGCACATAAGAGAATCAACTTCCCATGGCTTAGACAAGCTACCTGGTGGACCTTCACGTTCAGGCCAGCTCCTATTCCCGCCCCTCCTGGAGATGAAAAGGTTTCCCATGCCCCCTGCTCCTAGGTGACTTCTCACCAACTGCTTCTCCTGAATCCAGGATTCTATTACTAAACTCCTTCATGATCTCCTGCTCAAATCCTTTCCATTCCTCTGAGTTCTGCTGTTTCTTTCTAATTTTTTTTTTAAATGGAGTCTTGCTCTGTTGCCCAGGCTGGTGTGCAGTGACATGATCCTAGTTCACTACAGCCTTGAACTCCTAGGCTCAAGCAATCCTCCTGCCTCAGGTCCATGAGGGGACTACAGGCATGCCACATGCTGGCACATATATACATAATTTTAAAAATTTTGTAGAGATGCAGTCTCACTATGTTGCCTAGGCGGGTCTCAAACTCCTAGCCTCAAATGATCCTTCCTCCTCAGCCTCCCAAAGTGCTGGGATTACAGGCATGAGCGCCCGTGCCCGGTTTCCATTTTCTTCTAGACGCCAAAAGCATCAGGCCTCCTTTTCAGCTCCCTACCCTCTCACGAGCCACCTGCATGTCTCGCTCCTGTCATCATCTTTGTCCCTTCCAGGGCTTCCTGCCAGTAAAATATTTTGCAAGTGTCGGTTGAATTTCTACCCAGTATAATGTTGAGCATGTAAGGAACATATAAATCCAACCTATTTTTGGAGCTAAGAGTGACAACAAGGTCACACTACAAATTTGTTCCAAGTTGGTGTTGCCCTAAAAAAAAAAAAAAAAAAAAAAAAATTAAAGTGCTTATGAAATACTCAAAGACCTTCAGTTAGCACAAAAACAATAGGTGACCTAAAAATCCAAGTGATGGCCCCGAATGGGGGAAGTGTCCTGTTGACTGTGGTTTACAGAAAGTGCATCTGAGTCACCGCCAGGTTCTGAAATTTCACATGAACTCATTCTGCCTGTAAATGTCCCGGCCTCAATGGTGAGCAAACGTGCACTCTGGCCAGCCAGGCAGAAGCACTTTGTTTGCCATTGTGCGGTGACGCCAGATCCCCACTGCTCCTGACAAAGGCCCTCGTCAGGCCTATGTGTCACCGGCTTGCGTTTGCCCCAGCTGCAGCGAGGTGCCGGCAGCCACGGGTCTCCGCGGAGGCCAGGGCGGCGGGCCGGGACCGCGCGGGGTGCAGCGCCACCTGCTGGACTCCCTGTGGTAGCGCAGTCGCCTGGATTGGCCACGGAGACCCAGAAGTCAGGCCCTGTCTGCTTTAATGGCAGCAGCCAGGCCTGACTGCGGGGAAGAACAAAACCATCTCGCAGAAACACGCATCTTTTCTCCAAACCAGCCCTCAGGGTCTCATGCCCTCCTCTCCTCACTATAGATGTGGCGTGGCGTGTATGCGTGCACAAGTATGTACACGTGTATGCAGGGGTATGCACACACATATGAGCATATAGTGTGGCGTGTGCATACAGGTGCATGACCTCTCAAAGGTAGGAAGCGTGACCAGGCCGAACCGCGGTGGCTCACGCCAATAATTCCAGCACTTTGGGAGGCCGAGGCAAGAGGATTGCCTGAGCCCAGGGGTTCAAGTCCAGTCTAAGAAACATGGCAAGACCTCGTCTCTACAATAAATAAAAACATTAGTTCCAGTTACTTGGAAGGCTGAGGTGGAAGGATCACCTGAGCCCAGCAGGCCGAGGATGCAGTGGCCATGGTCGTGTTACTGCACTCCAACCTGGGCAACAGAGTGAGACTCTAATTTTGTAAAAAAGACCAGGGAAAATGACATCGTTCTAGTCCTCCTTGTTAGATTTGTGAGGGATTGTATGGTCGGCAGAGTCTTGGACATAATGTCCCCCATTTCATTGCTCACAACTCTGTAAAGCAGATAAAACATTCTCTACTTGCCAGTGCCCTGGTTTACTGGCAGAACTACTCATGACCTGACTGCCTTTGAGGGTGACACTGACTAATGACCTTTCCCTCTTTTCAGAAGACTTCCCCCACATGGGGACAAAGACTGTCACCATCCCCCAGCCAGGCAGGGTTGGCCATAGGGCGGAGGAGATGGCGACAGGAGACCCAGCCAGCTGTGGGAGGCTGTCAGCCTTCTGGCGGCGTCTCCGGAAACTCAGGCGAGTGGTATGTTTCAGTTTTGGCCAAGTACCCTGGCTCTTTAGAGATACGCTTGCATGTCACACACAAGGCAGCTTTCCCTGCCTAAGAGGTCACTCACCTCAACCCAGGGACATTTGTGGAAGTAAGAGGCCTGACTGACATACATAACGGTGTTCAGTGAGGGTGTTCCCCGCTGTTTTGGCCATGTGGAAGTGTTTGCCAGTGTTCTAGAAACACCAGGCTGTGTTCTATATTTTCCTGGGTACCGAATAATAAAAACTATATTACCTTGATTATGTCAGGCAGATCATCAAGTGTCTTCCCTTAGTTTGTCTGTTTTCCATGTAATCCTTACAACTGCTTTATAAGACATGCAGTACGTTCACACCTGCTTTACAGATGAGGGAACTGAGACTCAGAAGGATTATGCCACCAGTCACAGGCTACACAGCTCAGGAGTGAAGGAGGACTCAAGCTCAGGTCTCTGGGCCCAATTCTCCTTATGTTGACTGTCCTGCCTCCCAGCTGTTTGTGCCCTGTGAGGCCCTCAACTACTGTCTCTTTTACTGCTCATTCCAGAGCCAAACTGAGTCGTCGGGCACGTGACCCCAATACTCCTTTTCACTGACCCCAAGTATGAAGATAAGACTTGAGGAAGGTGCTCAGGTCCACTTTGCTTTGCGTCAGGACAACATACTGGGGCATGGCTGGAACACACAGTTCTGGGTCAGAGGTCAGTGGCAGCCAGAACTCCCAGGACAAAATAAACAAGGCCTCTCACACCTACTCCTGGGCCTGGCCATGTTGGGACCCACAGGCCAGGGCTGGCAAACCTGACCCCGAATTGGACAGGTCTGAAGCACGACCTGGACCATTCTCAGGTGGCTGGAGTGGATGAGAAAAGCACCGTCCTGGATTCTGCCCCCAGTTCTGCCACACACCAGCTAGGGAACCATGGGGCCACATGGAGAGCCTCATATGGCAGCATCCCCTCTCAAGAACTCCAGACTTCAGGGCTTCTCACTGCAAAGCAGCAGTAATGATACCCACCACGCAGAATTGTTGTGGGGTAATGAGTGGAGGCTAATGTAAGAGAAAGTGCAAGCCAGGTTCATGCCTGTAATCTCAGCACTTTGGGAGGCCAAGGCAGGAGGATCACTTGAGGCCAGGAGTTCGAGACCAGCCTGAGGAACAAAGCGAAACCATCGTCTCTTAAAAAAAATTTTTTTTTTAATTAGCCAGGTGTGGTGGCACATGCCTGTAGTCCCAGCTACTCAAGAGGCTGGGGTGGGAATATTGCTTGAGCTCAGGAGTTGGAGGTTGCAGTGAGCTATGATTGTGCCACTGCACCCCAGCCTGGGCAACAGAGCAAGGCTCCATCTCTAAAAAAGAGAGAGAGAGAGAGCTGTTAAACTCCACGACTCTGTAGATATTGTGTGTTATTTATGGTTATTAGTTCTACAACAACAAAAACAAGTTATTCTCTTGAACTCTAGTGTGCATTTTCATGAGAAATGGCAAAGGGGTATTCTGCTTGCAGTCTTTTGCCTTCTGGTTTCAGAGTGACACCATTTGAAGTTTCCATGATGCACTTTGACCCTGCTAGGTAATCAGAATGACATGTTTTATCAGAACCATCCTACACTGCCTGAGTTCAACTCTGCCAGCACCCATGTGTTATGATTCCTCCATTAAGCCAACCAGTCCTGAGAGCAAAAGCAAATACTGCAGCTCTCAGTTTAGGTCTGAAGGTGCCGAGAAGCGAGAGGGAAGGTAGCGTGGAGGCTGAAGCCCAGTTCTTCTGCAGGAGCTGGAAAGCTGTGACCCAGGCTGGTGCTGTCCCCTCCCCGGGCCTTCCCCCAGGAGGGCAGGGCAGCCACGCGGAAACTGTCACTCACTAGGCCAACACCATACAGGCTGCCAACCTTCGGACAAAAGCCTTTTGTCTGAGAGGTGCTGGGGGACGCCACACGGCGCTGTTTCTTTCTAAATTAAAATTCTCCCCCTGATGCTGTCTAGATCCTGGAAAGCAATTTCCATGAACTGATTTTAAAATATTCTGTATGGCCGAACACAGTGGCTTATGCCTGTAATCCCAGCACTTGGTGAGGCTAAGACAGGAGGATTGCTTGAGCCCAGGAGATCAAGACCAGCCTGGACAACTGAGTGAAACCTCATCCCTACAAAAAAAATGTTAAAAATTAGCTGGGTGTGGTGGTGCGTGCCTGTAGTCCCAGCTACTCAGGAGACTAAGGTGGAAGGATCACCTGAGCCCAGGGGGTCGAGGCTGCCATAAGCGGTGATCCTTATGATCATGTCACTTCACTCCAGCTTGGGCATCAGAGTGAGATCCAGACTCAAAAGAAGAAAAATTCTGTATGGTAAGCAAATACACGTCAGACACGTGAATGTCCAACATGAAGGGAACAGCTAAATACAGCATGGTGTACTCCATGATGATTATGGGAGTTTATAAACACATAGAGGAAGACCACAAAAGCATCAAGAGGGGGCGTGTGCTAGGTTCCTACGCAAAAAAAAAAAAAAAAAA
>NW_006950802.1:537399-608673 GCF_000164805.1 Carlito syrichta | reverse complement strand
TTTTGTTTTTTTTTTTGAGTTGGAGTCTCACTCTGTCACCCAGACTGGAGTGCATTGGCCACTCCCGGCCACTGCAGCCTCGACCTGCTGGACTCCAGTGATCCTTCCACTCAGCTTTCCAAGTAGCTGGAATTACAGGCATGCACTACCACGCCTGGCTAATTTTTTAATTTATTGTAGAGATGAGGTCTCGCCAAGTTGCCCAGGTGGGTCCCGAGCCCGCGGGCTCAGGCAATCCACTCACCTCGGCCTCCCAAAGCACAGGATTACAGCCTGAGCCACGGAACCCAGCCTGGAGTAAGCTTTAAAGTCAGTGTCAGGCTTTCTTGAATGATGGTGTATCAATATTGGTTCATGAATTGTAACAAATGTGTCACCCCGGAACACAATGGTAGGAAAAGGGAACTGTATGCAGAGACAGAAAGGCATGTGGAAACAACTGTGCTGGCAGCTTACTTTTACTATTAACTTAAAACTGTCCTTTAAAAGCAGTCTATTAATTTTTTATTTTTATGTATTTACTTATTTATCTTGAGTCCGGGGCCAGGTTCTCTGTTACCCAGGCTAGAGTGCAGTGGCACAATCACCACTCACCACAGTCCCTTGGGCTCAGACAGTCCCTTCAACACAGCCTCTCGAGTAGCTGAAACTACAGGCCCATGCCACCGTGCCCGGATACTTTTTTATTTTTTGTAGAGATGAGGTCTCACTGTGTTGCCCAGGCTGGTCTCCAGCTTCTGAGCTCAGGCAATCCTCTCGCACCAGTCTCTCAAAATGCTGGGTATACAGGCGTGACCCACTACGCCCAGCCAGAAACCTAGTCACCTTGAACTATGGGGATGTCTTGTGGGCAATGGCTGTATGTGTGTGTGTGTGTGTGTGTGTGTGTACATGCACACAGGCATGTCTATGCAAAGAGACACTAACAAAAAGTTGTGATACACGTACCTTCACCTGAGGAGGTATAGAATGACCTTTGCAGACACAACAAGGCTGGGGAGAAGTGTCTTCTCTTCCTGTCCACCCCCCTTCATCATGAGCAACTGATGCTGGACCAGTCGCAGGCCAAGTCTCAGGACTAACCACACCTCTGCGTTTCAATCACCACATCAAAGAACAGGCAACCACTCAGCATGACTCGGATGGGACTCCTTGGAAATCACCATGGCCAAGTGGTCTTTGGGGTTCCCTAGACTCATCATAGGAGAGGGAAATTCAAAAAAAATCAAGAAGGATATTCTCTTGACAGTACTAGGAGGGCTTGAGCAATTTTGTGTGGATTATTTTTTTAAAACACAGCTCTATTTTATACTCCAAGCTAGAGAAACAGGAAATATGTTACATACATAGCCCTAGGGTCAAAGAAGCCTTGGGTGACACAGACGATGAACACGCTACACATTTAGAGCCGTGGTTCCCAACTAGAGGTGGTTTTGACAATGTCGAGAGACCTTTTTCAGCTGCCATAACAGAAGCGGGGAGTCTTACTGACATGTAGCAGGTGGGATCAGGGATGCTGCTGAAACCCACAACACACAAGACAGCTCCCCACAGGAAGGAATGATCAGGCTCAACATATTAGTGTGGGGTTGAGAACCCTGACTTAGAGGGTAGGAGATCACCTCTGATGGGTTGAGAGAAAACCAAAAGAAAAGATCAGAAACATGTAAGATGCCATGACAGGAAAATATGTTTTCCAGATTTGAAATGTGTAAGAATCCAGAAACTCAGGCTGGACACGGTGGCTCATGCTTGCAATCCCAGCACTTTGGGAGGCCAAGGGAAGAGGACTGCTTGAGGCCAGGAGTTCAAGACCAACCTGGGCAACATGGCAAGACCTTGTCTCTATGAAGAAAAAAATTAGCCAGGCATAGTGGTTGGTACACACCTATAGTCCCAGCTACTCAGGAGGCTGAGTTGGAAGGATCACCTGAGCCCAGAGGTCGAGGCTGTGGTGAGCCATGATCGTGCCATTGCACTCCAGCATGGGTGACAGAGTGAGACCCCGAATCAATAAAAAAGGGCCCACAAAATTGTTCAAGAGATTACCAATGAGGGTTGCCATGATTACATGTTGTCAAGAAACAATCAGTGAGACAACATAAGACAAAGAAGAAATGAAACAAAGCACCTGCATTCAATAAAATGTCAGGAGGGGAGCTGAGATTGTACAGACCATGAAGAATCCTCCTTTTTCTGCTGATTTGTATGAACTCTCTCCCCCTTCACACCATATGGATTGAATTTTCCTCTTACGGTTTTGCCAAAAGCAAAACTAACGGGCCGCTTACACAAGAGGAAGTCAGTTAACTTTTAGGCAATACTAACGTGACCACCGAATTTGATGATCTTTTCTTCCCTCCACCTCTTTCTTCATTCTGCATCTGCTGCCTTCATACTTGAGAATTCTCCCGCAAAGTGCCTTCGACGTGGGTTTTTGTGGCGAACCCCTTTCAAGGGAAAAACCCTCCGGTTTGAATGTGGCTGGAATACAAGATTCTTAGTCAAAAGTGGGTTACTCCATTGGATAATCACATCCAGAATTTATGTGGGCAATTCTTTGTTGTATGACTCTTGTTCCTTTTCAAGATGACTGTTTTTTCTCTAGGAACCTTTAAGACTTGTCTCTGTTTATGAAACTCTTAATTTCTCTACAATTTGTCTAGGGTTATGGTGTTTTTTTATGAGGGTAGTTTTTTGTTTGTTTGGGGGTTTTCTGTTTGTTTTTTGAGACTGAGCCTCACTCTTGTTGCCCAGACTACAGTGCAGTGGTGAGTACATAGCTCACTGCAGCCTCAAACTCCCGGGTTCAAGTGATTCTCCCACCTCAGAATCCCAAGTAGATGGGACTACAGGTGCATGTCACCACGCCTGACTAACTTTTATTTTTTTGTAGAAACAGGTCTTATTATGTTACCCAGGTTGGTCTCGAACTCCTAGGCTCAAGTGATCCTCCCACCTCAGCCTCCCTATGGGAGTTATAGGTGTGAGCCTAGGAGTTATAGGTGTGAGCCACCGCGCCTGTCCCCATCTGACATTCCCATCTGCAACTCTAGTCAGGATTTAGCTTTAACTTCAGGGAGAGAAGCAGTGGGTGGGTGGGTTGTTGTCACTTTCTGGAATCCCATGTTTCCCTCTTGCTTCTGTGGCACCTTCTCTGCTGGCTTGCAGGGAGAGGCTGCAGCCATGCCAGCTGGATGACTGGCAGGACGTGGAGATTATAAATAAACAATTCATTCATTTCAACTACAGGGACAGTCTGAAGAGGAATAAGTCACATGTGAAGCAGAGCTGGGTCCCAGTTCACGATGGGCTGGACTGTTAGTTCCCTCTAAGTGACCCTACTGTCATTTTCACCTCTGGAAGTTCATGCTCTGACCATGAGGCAGGGACATTGAGAGTCCCTGACCTCAGTGACCCCTGGCTGACTCAAAATTTCCAAGACTCTTCTTCATTGCTCGGTTCAAACATGTGCCACGATTGCCTGGGCATGCAGGAAGGGCAGGTGGATATCAGCTGTGGGCTGGACTCCCTTGTGGAGAGTCTGAGTTGGCGGCTGCCACTGTAGCAGTGATTGGTCAAGGGACAGGGACAGGACTAGAGCTTAAGGCTGCACAGAGCAGCAGGTCTGGGAAACAGACAGAGGAGTGTCCTCCATACCTCTTTCTTTGGGGAAACAAAGCCATTTCCTTGGCAACAAATGCCCACATGCCTGGAATCCCAGCACTTTAGGAGGCCAAAGTGGGAGGACTGTCTGAGCCCAGGAGTTTGGGATCAGCTTAAGTAACATAGTAAGACCTCATCTCCACAAAAGTAAATCAAAAAATTAACTGGGCATGGTGGCTTGGGACTGTAGTTCCAGCTACTCAGGAGGCTGAGACAGGGGGAATGCCTGAGCCCAGGAGGTCAAGGCTGTGGTGGCCATGATTGTGCCACTGACTCCAGCCCAGATGACAGAGTAAGAACCAGGATCAAAAACAAACAAACAAAAAAAATCCCATGCCTGCGTGCTGTACTAAAATTGTACAGTACAAGGCCAAGGCCAAGTACATGTGAGCATATGCATGTACACATGCATGTGCACTTGCTGAACTTCTGAAACAGGTCTTGCAGTTGCCCATCTGCCAACAAACTTTTAACCCTATTCCATAAAGAATAAAGAGTTATAATTTCTTTTTTTTTTTTTTTTTTGAGCTGGAGTCTCAGCGGCTCATAGGTCATCGCAGCCTCTACCTTCTGGGTTCAGGTGATCCTTCTGCCTCAGCCTTCTGAGTAGATGGAACTGCAGATGCATGCCACCACATCCAGCTAAATTTTTTTTTTTTTGTAGAGAAAAGATGTCACTATGTTTCCCAGCCTGGTCTTCAACTCCTGGGGTCAAGCAATCCTCTTGCCCCCAGCCTCACACAGTGCTAGGACTATGGGCATGAGCCATCATGCCTGGCCAATAATTTTCAAAGTTCATAAGTTAGAGAGAATCTGAATAGTCATTTACATTTCAAAGTCTCTGACCCTGAGCTTTGACCTGGATATAACTACCTCTTTCCCACTGAAGAGGCTCAAAATCTCTCCAACCATTTCCTTAGATACCAAAATGAGGTCACCTCATTACTTAAAATTTGCGTTAGAAACATTCTATTACTGAGATTTATGCATTATCATTTATGTATTCTTATACAGAGAGATAATTAAGATATGTCAGCGGCATGTTTGTTCTAATAAACACAAAAGCAAATAGATCATCAGAGCTGTCACACACAGTGCTTGCCATGTGCTAAGCACTATTCTAAGTGATTTACATATGAGGTCCAACAATTAGGTCTACAAACCATCCTAGAAAAGGTGCTACCTACCTCATTGCTAAATATCACTCCCTGTCATTATTTGTTGTGGTGCGACAATTAAGTTCGCGAGCTTGCCAGCATGGGTTTATGTTGGCAGCACTGTACAAATCACTGTGTGGGAACACCCTCTTTAGTCACCTGACCTGACCCCCAATGACTTTTTTCTTTACCTGAAGACAAAGGTCATATTGAAAGGAAGACATTTGATGCGATTCAGGACAAAAAGGATAATATGACAACAGCTCTGATAGCCATTCCAGAAAAAGAGAACCAAAATTGCTTTGACAGGAGGACTAGGCACTGGCATCAGGACATAGCTTCCCAAGGGAAGTGCTTCGAAGATGACCTTAGTGATATTCAGTAATGAGGTATGTAGCGCTTTTTCTAGGGTGAGTTTGCATACTTAATTGTCAGACCTCTTTTTTTGTTTTTTAATCAGGGTCCCCTTAAATTTATGAATAAGGAAAATAACAATTCAGGGCAATGCCTGAATCCTCACTGCTAATGTGAGACAAATTCTTGAGCAGGTAAAGGTGACCCGTCTACTTTGCAAGATACCTGGGAGTCGCCATCTGCCCGTCCCCCTTACTTTTAAAAAAAGTAGACTAAAAATAATAATAATAATAAAATAAAATAAAATCAGGATCTTACTCTGTCAACCAGGCTGGAGTGCAGTGGCACAATCGTGGCTCACCACAGCCTCAACCTCCTGGGCTCCTATGATTCTTTTGCCTCAGCCTCCTGAGTAGCTGGGACTCCAGGTATGTGCCACCGTGCCCAGTTAATTTTTTGTGAATTATTTTAAAAATTTATTTAGGCCTATCCACAAATAAAACCAAAACTTCCAGAGTTAATAAATAAACAAAAGAGATGGCTGGGCGGATGGATGGATAAGTGAATGGATGGGTAGATAGGTCATGGGTGATGACAGACTAGATAGACAAAAATTAAAAGCTGAGTCATTTTTCTTTTCTTTTTCTTTCTCTTTTTCTTTTTGACAAGGGTCTCACTATGTTGCTCAGGCTGGTCTCAAACTCCTGAGCTTAATGGATCCTCCAGCCTCAGCCTCCAAAGTAACTGGGATTGCATGATGCCCAGCTTAAAAGCTGAGTCTATTAACTTGCCAGACATGGGACACAAGCTAGGGAAGAAATTTATTGAGTTAAGCAGTTGCTCACTGAGAGGGAAAACTCAAAAGTGCTAGCCAGGATAGTCCTTGTGGTTATTGCTAACTAAGGATCGAAATCTAGTACTCTGGAAAGGACAGAATGAGTTCGGAGGCTTAAAGACAGTTGGTTAAAACAAACATCAATCCTCGCTGTTTAGGAAAATGCCTTCAGTTAGGACCAGTAAGAGTCTAACATCCCATAGTCATGCCAAGTTCATAGTCCTTTATCAGCTTCTGCTACTTCAGAGCCAACCTTGAGAAACACAATAGTCCGTTGTGATCTCTCCTTGGCAAGTGCTGCTATAAGCAGAAAATGTTCCTTTTTTGTTCCTCACAGCAGCATTTTAAGGTGGTACAGTTAATATCATCCTCATTTGACAGAGTTGGAAATGAAGGCAGAAAGATGTTGTGTAATTTGCCCAAGATCAAGTTAGAATTCTACCCTGGGAAGTCCCAGGCCCAAAATCTAAACCTCTCTTCTCAACCAGCAAGCACAGATTTAAAACCACTTATTGACATATGTTGCTTATTTAAAGTAATTCACAACAAGTTAGCTGGGCATGGTGGCGTACTCCTATAGTCCCAGCTACTCAGAAGACTGAGGCAGAAGAATCACAGAAGCCCAGGAAGTCGAGTCTGCAGTGAGCCCTGATCGTGCCACTGCACTCCCGCCTGGGTGACAGAGTGAGACCCTGATTTAAAAAAAAAGAAGAAAGAAAAAGAAAGTAATTAAGTTATTAAAATTACAGTCATAAAGTTATTTTTATTTAAATGAGCAAATATTTGTTCAAAGGGCACTATGATTAGTACTATGACTACACACTAAGTTTTTGTTTTGTTTTTTTGAGTCTGAGTCTCACTCCATCACTCAGGCTGCAGTGCACTGGCATGCTTGTGGCCACTCTAGCATTGACCTGCTGGGCTCAGGCAATCCTTCCACCTCAGTCTTCCAAGTAGCCAGAACTACAGGCATGTGCTACCATACTCGGTTAATTTCTTCTAAATTTTTTAATTGTAGAGATGAGGGCTTGCCAAGTTGCCCAGGTTGTTCTCGAACCCATGGGCTCAGGCCATCCTCTCACCTCGGCCTCCCAAAGTGCTGGGATTACAGGTTTGAGCCACCATGCCCAGCCAGGCCCATACTAGGTCTAACTTAAAATCTGACTTTAGCCAAGCATGGTGGCTCACTCCTGTAATCTCAGCACTTTGGAAGGCCAAGGCAGGACTTGCTTGAACCCAGGAGTTTGAGACCATTCCAGGCAACAAAACGAGTCCCCATCTCTGCAAAAAATAGAAAAATTAGCTGGGCATGGTGGTGGGATTCTATAGTCTCAGCTACTCAAGAGACTGAGGCAGGAGGGTCACTTGAGTCAGGAGGTTAAATGAGCCATGATGGTACCTCTGTACTCCAGCCTGGGTGACCGAATGAGACCCTATGTCCAAAAAAAAAAAAAAAAAATTCTGACTTTAACCTTTGCAAATTGCTTTGTCAATGTTAAATATTTTATGAAGAAAATAAAAAGTTGTATTTATCTTTTGTTTTTTACATCTTCTATTGTCATAGGAACCAAATCTGTCTCTCTGCAATCACCTGCATGATACCAAAATATCCTAAAGGAGTGACTCTTTCAAAAGCTCCCCCTTTTAGTCAGGGCATCATGATTCACATCTGTAACCCCAGCACTTGGGAAAGCTGAGGCCAGAGGAGCGCTTGAGGCCAGGAGTTGGACACCAACCTGGGCAACATCGTGAGGCCTCACATCGACAAAAAATTAATTTTAAAAAATTAATTAATTTAACAAGATCTGTTAAAACGAAAAAAGTCACCCTTTCAAAGACGCCCTCGTTCTCATCATTTTCACTCATTCCAGTCTTACTTTCTACGTCAATTTGTCATTTTTCTAATTGGAAATTACTTGCTCTGGTCTGCCCATCTGCCTCCCCCACTTCGTGGAGTTGGAGAGGAAGAGTGAGGGAGTGCAACATCTGTGACGGTTCTGTTGCCTTCTCTCCTTTTGTGGAGATTTAGATTTTTGAAATAGATGACAGGTGATAAACCTGATGACTAACAAAGTTGACTTGGCTGTGTCATGCAGTTTTTAGCTCCAAAAGGAGGAGGACACAGAGTCATGTAATTTGACTCTCACATGGCCAGAGTAAACGGACCCAAAAGCAGTTTTAAAACAGTTCTCAACTAGGAAAAGTACTCTATTCAAATCATCTTGATCTGCGATAGGACCATTGAAATAGATGCACTGCTTCCCAGGATGACTCTGTGTGTGTGTGTGTGTGTGTGTGTGTGTGTGTGTGTGTGTGTGTGTGTGTGTGTGTTTTACTTTGAGACAGAGTCTATGCTATATTGCCCAGCAATTCCTCAACTTCTGGACTACAGCAACCCTCCTCCTCAGCCTCCCAAAGTGCTAGGACTTCAGGCATGAGCCACCGTGCCCAGACCTTTAGTGGTCATTTTTAAAATGTTGTATCATGTTTGTGGAAAAACTCAGCATAAGTTATACCTCATCTGTACATTGAATTTGAACATATAGACAACTGCATGGCTTCCCTGGTGGCAAAATAAGATTTTATTAGAAGAAAGAGTTCTGTGACTAAGAGAATGTTAAGCACAGGACTAGAGTATCTGTGAGACTTTTTACAACACAAAGATTCTAAGATTCTTTACAAAAGACCTTCTGGCAACTTGAATTACTTTCACTGAAATGGCCACATTTTTTCAATCCTAGTTTCTCTTGTAAATGACAGAAAACCTTTATAGTCTGATATTAAGAAACTCTGAAGTCCGGGCATGGTGGCTCACACCTGTAATCCTGACACTTTGGAAGGTCAAGGCAGGAGGATTGCTTGAGCCCAGGAGTTTGAAAGCAGCCTGGCCAACATAGTGAAACCTCGTCTCTACAAAAAAATACAAAAATTAGCTGGGTGTGATGACGTGTGCCTGTAGTCCCAGCTACTTGGGGAGCTGAGGTGGGAGGACCACTTGAGCCCAGGAGGTTGAGACTGTGGTGAGCCATGATTCTGCCACTGCTCTCCAGCCTGAGCAACTGAGACTCCGACTCAAAAATGTCTTTGGAATCATTAGTGAAAAACTAAAAATTATGTCCAGTATAGTTTTATTTTTAAAGCATATTTTAAATGCAATCGTTTTTTGGAGAAAGGGGATTCCGGAAGGCTATTTCATTTACTATTTACCCATGACGCCTTATTAGAAAGTTAATATTCATTCATCCATCACACGCATTTCTCTTTTCTGCCAGAAGGTGGTGCTCCAACCACAATGTTTCTTTCTGGGCCTGGGACCCTGTTCACTAGGTAACCCCAGGGCGGGCCCCGCTGATCATGGCCGGTCTCAGATAAACCACAGCTTGTATGCAGTGTTTCTAAGTTCCCTAAGATTTACACAGAACCCAGGGGTAAGGATGACGGTGAAAAAAAACCACTCTATTCAGGAAAGCAAAACGTAACCCACCGTGGTAAGGGAACGACTAAAGCAGGTGGGATATGAGTGACTGTCCTTCCTGGCGAAGTCTTCAGCAGTAACTGAGACTTTTTAATCATGGTCCCAGTGATGCTGAAAGCTGAGGCCATGCAGATATCTTCCATGACCTTCTAACTGCCACAGCTTGCCCAATACATGCACTAAGGACGACAGATGGGAGAGGGACTTGAGTATGGGGGTCTTCGGTCCACGCTGGCCCTGCTAGGCCTGCCATCCTTGCTTAGGATCTATCCATATGGCACTCGCTCTGTGCTCTCAGCTGAACACTTGCAGCACAGGACACCTGCCCCAAAGGGGCAGACATTTACCTGGGCTGTGAACAGAGCTTCTCTCCTCATTTCCTGGAGTTCTTTCAGTTACATTCTGTAACTTACAAGTCAGATTTGTGTCACTTCCCGAAATAGTGCAGAGAGGTACAAGCTTCAAAGAAAGGCAGATCTCTGTATGTGGATCCGTTGACAAACATGAGCCAGGATGTGTGATTCACACACAAATGCTAAGTGGCACAGAAGAAAGAAGCAATCTGCATGAGCCAGGGTATTAAAAAGACTTCCTGGAAGAGGTAGCACTTGGAAACAGAGGACTGTCATGTTTGGAGCTGGAAAAGCTCTTGAAGAACATCCGGTATGGGGATCTCACATCATTCCCCAGAGTTCTCAAGGGCCATCAAGAGCCAACCAAGAAAGATTCCCAGCTGGACACCCCCCACTTCCAGCTGAGCAGCTCGTTTCATCTGTTTCCTTTATTGGGGTTCCATGTGAGCTTTGCTTGAACAAGAATCCTACCTTTTTAAAAATTGGGACCACTGGTCTAATCCAAACCGCTCATTTTATAGATAAGATCATTGAAACACATTGGTGACTTTCCCAAGGTCATACATGGCTTGAACTGAGTCCTAAAGGTAGGGAACATTTTGGATATGCTGACGAAGGGGGAAGAGGGTGTCTACAGAGAACAAGAAGGAAGCACATCTCCATCTGACCCACAGGTTAGAAAAGCATGTTTGTCAAACCACATGTATCTAAAGATTGCGTTATCTGTCACCCAGGTACTATTAGGAGATATGTATTCTCTTACCAGAGACACAAACATGCAACACACATTTAATACATACTAGACTCCAAACCCATACCCATAGAACTTGAAAAATAATGGAATACTCATTTCCATTGTCTAGATGAATTTTTTCCATCTTTTGACTCAAAAGTGATTTACTACTATTGTTATAGGTTGAAAAGAGGCCATTTTGTTTCCATTAGTATGGTGATTTTTAAAAAGACTTAAAACCTTGTATTCTTTTGTATTTGAGTCAGGCTAAATGTAAAAGTCGCTTGAATTTTAAGTGCACATTCTCTCTCTCCTCCTCACTGCCCTTGACCTTCTCCTCTCTTCTAGCACAGCTAACCACACCCAACTGGCCAATCTTATCTAGCCATTGCAGGTGCTGGAAAAGAAACAACCAGCAAGCCAGATCATCTAATAATTAAGAGAGCAGTCCAAGCCCAGCAGGAGCGTGTCTGAAAGCCTGGAGTGGGCACCGCCCACCTCCCCTCCATCTGTAAATACGAGAACATCGGATTGTTACAGACCAGGAATCTAGGAATATGAGATTGTTACCATTATGTTTTAAAACAACTTAAACTATCATTTTAAATGTTGTGACTTTCTTTTCCTTCCAAATGTTGTAACTGTCTGTCCCTTCCTCTAAAAAGACCGTAAAATAATATATTGTAAATTCTAAAATATTATCTAAAATGTCAGCAGGACCAGGAGATGTGTCACATCAGTGCTCTCATATCAAAAATTGTGACTATAAATCTTGAGTCACGCTAAAACCGCACATAGGCTTCAAACTGGGGTGAGTGAAGGGCTATACATTTGGACTATAAGACTGGAATAAGCCGGGCTGAGTGGCTCAGCCCGTAATCCCGCGCCTTGGGAGGCTGAGGTGAGTGGATTGCCTGAGCCCGCGGGTTTGAGACCCGCCTGGGCAGCAAGGCCTCATCTCTACAATAAATCAAAAAAAAAAATCAGCCGGGTGTGGTAGCGCATGCCTGTAATTCCGGCTACTTGGAAGGCTGAGATGGAAGGATCACCGGAGCCCAGCAGGTCGAGGCTGTGGTGGCCGGGAGCGGCCACTGCACTCCAGTCTGGGCGACAGAGTGAGACTCCAACTCAAAAAAAAAAGACTGGAATAAATGTGTTTTGCTTGGAGCGGGTGTTTTTGGGTTTTTTGTTTGTTTGTTTTGCTTTGTTTTGGCAATGATGCTGACTCTTGTCCCTAAAACCTGGTTATAAAAATGAACGCTCCTTTTCTCCCAGTCTCTCTCATCTTTGATTGGCCATAAGGAATAGCAGCTGATTTATTGGATCAGTGCCTATCATGCAGTTAAGAAAAAGTTAGCACTCCCTCCTGAAGAGGCTGACCCTGTAGCAGGAAACGCCTAGCAAGTTTTATATAAGTCCTGTCTCACTGTAAAATGTCAACTCTTTCTCACCATCTTCTGTTTCCTCCTTATTTTACAAAATGTGGAATTAATTTCAGACTCATTTTAAGAGCTAGAGTCAAGCACATGTTTGGGAAGACCAAGGGCCAACGCAGAGGGCAACTCTTAAAAAGAGGTGGGAGAACAGCGTCACTCAGTTCACAAGGAGGACGCTGTTGCTTTTCCACTCTGCAGGTGAAGAGAAAACAGAAGGTAGACTCAGTTTCCCGCAGTCTTTAGGCAAAAGAAGTCCACCTCAACCAACTAAGCACAGGTTTACAAGCCCAGACAATGGAGAAATGCAGGGACAGATGACTCTCAGCTGGAGGAGGAGGGATGCAGATAGTGTCAGCCAGAATCCATCTCTCCCTCTCTTGTCTCTGCTTGACCCTGTTGTCCTCATCCTTACTCAGCCTCTCTTGGAGGGAAGACCCCAGTGGTTGCAGACATACAAACTCAGAACCCTCCACCAAGAGCACCTCTGGTTCAGTAGCTCCAGGTATTGGGAATTGCATCTCATTGGCTTAAATGGCATCATGTGTCCCTCCTTGGACATACTTGATTCTCCTCGGTCGGCCTGTCACACATGCCTAACCCTGGCACTGGGAACTGAGAACTTACCAGAGGTCACCTCCTGGTAGAACAGAGCCTTCAAAAAGGGAGTCCAAGCCAAGGGCTCAGAGTGGGGGAAAGATGGTTCCTCAAAAGGAAAGATAGTTTCCATTGATCGGGTAAAACCACAGCCATGGGTCAGGTGTGGTGGCTCGCACCTGTAATCCCAACTCTCTGGGAGGTCTAGGTGGGAGAATCACTTGAGACCAGGAGTTTGAGACCAGCCTGGGCAACATAGTGAGATCCTGTCTTCACAAAAACGAAAACAAAAACAAAAAACCCACAGTGGTGTACTGCCCTCACCTGCCCAGTTTTCCTCTCTGTGCTGACGGGATAAGGCATACCTGACACCTTTGGAGGCTCTTCAACAGAGAAGTAATAGGTATTACTGGCCAAGACAGCCTACCATTTACTGATATGTTCATTAAACAAATGTTTATTCATAGCAAGCCACAAACTAAAACCGAGCACATGCAGGGAGTGTTGTTGGGTTAACTGACTTCCAGAACCCACGGTATCAGGAAGTGCCACAGGCCTCATGCTTGCCAAGTCCCCAGGGCCACAATTTGAGTTGTGACCAATCATCAGCTACTTTTTCTTCCTTCTGCGAATCCTGGGTTCCAGCCTTCCTCTTCCCTTCACCTCTATTTCCTGGGGGTTTCCTCTTCTCTGAACTTTGGCTAGGCCCAGGGCACATCTTTCCAGCTGGCCTCTGACACTCTTGAAGACAAGAAACAAGATTTTCTTCTTTATCAGGACTGGAGACGCAAGAGACTGGGAAACGTTCACAGCTTCAGAAGTCCTCCTGCTTTCTTATGGTGTGTGCTCCTGATCACTTCAGGTTCCTGGTCTTCGGGGTTCCCGGTCTTTATGGCATTCCTGTCTCCTCTTCTGTGAGGGTCTGCTTGAAAGAAAGGAGAAAGAGAATTAGATAATCTCCATTTCATTTCTTCTTCACTGAGTGGAGTCCTGTGGCAGTATTAGCAGAAAAACAAGGTCTTGCCTTAGTAACCCCGGTTGTGATGGTGGGAGAGGTGCCCCCAGGAAGTCCTGCAGGACTCCTGCCCGAGGTGTGTGAGCTGGTGTTGGGTGGGTATCTACCAGTATGGGGTAAAGACCAGCAGCAGTTCTGATTGGTTGACTCAGTGCCGGGTGAGGTGTTACATGTTTAAAATACATCAGGGTGTATCCTGAAAATCACATTCAATATTGTATGATACTTATATTTTTTTAATTTTTTTGAGTCAGGGTCTCACTCTGTCCCTCAGGCTGGAGTGCAAGTGGCACAATCACGGCTCACCCCAGCCTTGACCTCCTGGGCTCAGATGATCCTTCCACCTCAGTCTTCTGAGTAGCTGGAAACACAGGCGTGCGCCACTGTGTCCTGCTAATTTTTAAATTTGTGTGTGTGTGAATGTGGAAACAAGGTTTCACTATGTTGCCCAGTCTGGTCTCGAACTCTTGGGCTTAAGCGATCTTCCCACCTTGGCCTTCCAAATTGATGAGATTACAGGCGTGAGCGACCACCTCAGGCCCCCTATGTCTGACAGTGCATGCACCTCCCTTCCTACTCTCACGGAAGAGGTTATAATGGGGGTATCTTCATGCGTTATCCAGCTGGGACCTAACTTGTCTTTATGCTGAGTGTTTCTCAACCTTATTTCATCCATGTGCCCTTCTGATAAGCACAAAATTCTCACTCCTACCACTGTAATCCTAACGTGGTCCCCAGAGGTTTTTCTCACTCGCATCCTGGCTTTCGCATTTCTCCATCTCACAGTCAATGGACTTTGTCAAGCTTTATTTTCTGTAGTCAGATTACAATAGGAATCCTCTCTTTTATCTTCCATGTATAGAATTATCAAGGGCCAGGCACGGTAGCTCATGTCTGTAATCCCAGCACTTTGGGAGGTCAAAGCAGGAGGATTACTTGAGACTAGGAGTTCGAGACCAGCCTGGGCAACATAGCAAGACCTTGTCTCTACAAAAAAATCAAAAAATTAATGGGCTGTGATATCACAGCCTATTGTCCCAGCTGCTCAGGAGGCTGAAGTTGAAGGACTGCCTGAACCCAGAAGGTCGAGGCTGCGATGAGCCATGATCACCGCATGTTGCACTCCAGCCTGAGCAACAGAGTGAGCCCTCGACTCAAAAATAAAATAAAATAATAAAATTATCATGCAACATTGAATGTGAATTTCAGAATACACCCTGATATGTTTACAACATTTAACACCTCAATGGCATGGGCTCCAACCAATCAGAACCACTCCTGGTCCTTACTCCATACTAGTGAATACCCACCCAACACCAGTCCACGCACCCCAGGCAGGAGTCCTGCAGGACTTCCTGGGGGCACCTCTCCCACCACCACAACTGGGAACACTGAGGCAGGACCTTGTGTTTTTGCTATTGCTGCCACAGAACTCCACTTGGTGAGGAAGAAACAAACATGGAGCTTGTGTCATTCTCGTTCTCCTTTCTTTTACCGGAACTGTTCTTCCAACCAATTTCTTCATCATGGCAGGACTGTTTCTTCCCTTGGTGCAAGGGATGGAATGATCCAAGATGAGTAACAACAGCCAGATGTGTCACTGTGTGCCAGAATGACGCACATACATTTAGCTGCTGTCAAAGGACATCGTCCTTTGCTCTTCTCAGACTCCAGCTATCAGGAATCTCGGCAGGTATCTACACTCAGCTGCCCACATGTTGCCCCTGAGGGAATTCTCATTTGCTGTTCAGATCAGGAAGAGGTGCGGCGCTTGGTTTCATAACCCCACAACATTGACCCAATCCTGGGAGAAGAAGCCAACTCCCAATCTGGAACACCTCTGTTCTTGCCTGTGTTCAGAGAGGAACATGATGATATGGCAGGAACTTAAAGTGTCCCCACGCTTCTTGTGAAGCAATGCACACAGGTACAGCCTTCAGGGCGATGTTTACAGGGAGGAACACATCTCAGCCTTGAAACTAAAGTGGAGCCCAAAAGAGATGGCCAGAGTAGAGAGGAAGGTATGAACAAATGAACTGCCTGTCAGACACCCACTTCTGGTTCTCAGAAATAATGGGAGGGTCTTTGCAAGGGCTGCAGTTCTTCACTGGAAGATTCAAGGAGAGAAAAAACAGCGCAGTACGTGCTATATTTTTGCTTACAGAAGGAATAAGGTATATTCAATTTAATCAAATTTTTACAGAGGGCCTCTAGGAGATGCTGTAGGAAATGTGAAGTGAGTCCTTCCTCTTGCACTAATGCAAGCACACCAGGGAGGACTAATTAATCTCTGGCAAGAAAATGGAAATATTAGTTCTTGAGATATCAAAATCTCTAATCTCCAATGCCTTGGCTGGGGAAACCCCAGAGTTCCCCAATATTAACAATTCCCTGGGCTTGAATCTCTCTGACTCCAAACTCCTGAGTCCTCTCCACTCGTCTCTGAGTTCTCCAAAAGAACACATTCACACAACAAGGAAATTCATTGTCGCAGAACTGGAAACCCAAGCTCCAACAACAGAAAATTGGTTGAATGTATAAAGGTGACTTCACTGAAGGGAAGAGTAAATGGCGCTCCAAAAATGGATTTAAAAAAAAAGATGAGTTAGAACTGAATCTGCTCAAGGTCAATTGCTAAGTGACCAGGGCAGGGACAGAACAGTGGCAGATATGATATTGTTTAAGAAAAAGTAAACAGACTGGGCATGGTGGCTCACGCCTGAAATCCCAGCACTTTGGGAGACTGAGATGGGTGGTTTGCTCAAGCTCAAGGCCAGTCTGGCAACATAACAAGACCTCGTCTCCACAAAAAATAAAAATAAACAAAGAATATACCCAGCCCAACCCCCAACACTATGCAATATACTCATTTAACAACCTTGCACATGTACTTCCTGAATCTAACATTTAAAAATAGACACAATAAAATATGTATATATAAAAAAAGAACATCCCCAGAAGAAAACACAGTAACAGCAGTTCCATTTGGCAAGAGGCTAGGGGTCAGAAATGAGAGGAAGTACATATTCTTATATGAGTTTTTTGTAACAATGAGCCAGTTACATTCTTTTCTTTTCTTTTCTTTTCTTTTGTTTTTGAGACATTGTCTGACTATGTTACCCAGGTTGGAGTCCCTTAGTGTAATGATTACACACCACAGCCTTGAACTCCTGGGCTCAAGTGATCCTCCTGCCTCAGCCTCTCAAGTGACTGGAACTACAGGCATGCACCACCACACCCAGCTAATTTATTAATTTTTTTGTGGAGATGAGGTCTAGCTGTTGACCAGGCTGGGCTCAAAATCCTGGTCACAAACAATCCTTCCTCCTCAGCCTTCCAAAGTATAAGATTACAGGCGTGAGCTATTGCACCTGGCCTGAACCAGTTACTTTAAAAACATTAATAAAGAGGAAGGGAAAACGAGAAGCCACACATATCTGTCAGAGATCAAATTTCAACTTCACTAAAGATGTCCTAGCAGCAGAAGAGAAGGCCTTTCTAGCCACAACCCACAGAAAATTTCAGAGATGGCTGGTTTCTAAGTTTCTTTTATTAAAAGTTCCTTTTAATAGAAAGCCTGCTCCTAGGAGCTTTTTTCTTGCCTTCCCCCATCACTGCTTTGGCTCTGTTGGGTCTTGTCATGCATTCTCAATTTTCTACACTCCAAACTTCAATTCTACCTTCTTCTTTAATGCTTCTTTAAAGCTTCAACCAACAAATCTATACATGTTCTGTGAAACACCCACTGCCCTAAAGCATAAGAATTACCATATTTCTCTTCCTTCTGTCCTTTTCCCTTTCCCTTCCCTTTCTTTCTCTCCTCTCCCTCAGTCAGGGTCTCACTCTATCACCTAGGCTGGAATGCAGTGGCATGATCACAGCTCACCACAGCCTCGACCTGCTGGACTCAGGTGATCCTTCCATCTCAGCTTCCCGAATAGCTGGAATTACAGGTATGTGCCATCACGCCTGGCTAATTTTTTGATTAATTGCAGAGACAAGGTCTCGCCAAGTTGCCCAGGCTGCTCTAGAACCCCTGGGCTCAGGCAATCCTCTCACCTCGGCCTCCCAACATGCTGAGATTATAGGCATGAGCCACCGCACCCAGCCCAGGCAGGTGTTCTGAACGCTTCACAGGAGTCTCATGTGCAAACAGGATTGAGACTGTGGCCTGAGATGTCCCACTTCCTCTGTGTGATGCGTTGTTTTCCAGCCCATTTCCATCCCCCCATCGTCCTGCCTCAGATAAACACCCTCTGTGTGTTCGCTGAGTTCCTGTGCCCCCCTCAGTCTCCAGGCCAACCCATTTGGATGCCAAAGTCCCCAACTCATGTTTAGGGCCCTGTCTCCTCCTGGGTCCCCCTTGTGGTATCCTGCAAGTGAAGATCCCAGGAGCCGCCCATTAGGCATCAGAAGGAGGGTGGCTGGTGCTATCCTGACAAGCAGAGACCCTTTGTCTTTCGTAGCCTGACAGGACGCAGGGGAGCAGGACAGCACAGCAGGCTTTGGGAAAGCTGCAGAGGGATGGCCCGGGGTTCCTACCGCTGTGTGCTGTATCCCCATCTCCTCAGCTGGCAGGGACCAGCACCCTGCTGTGCCGCACTGTCCTTATCCATGGAGACAGTCACGCACTCTCATTTCTTCTCTCTTCACCAACTTTGCTGGCTATGAGACTGATGGCTGCCATCCTGTTATTGAGACATATGACTGGTAGTTCTTAGAACAGTGAAGCCCTCACAAGGATGTGGAGGTCAGTCAGGCCAAGTCCCTCCAGGTTGCCCTGTTGGTCCTGTTGTCATGCACAGGCCTGGGTCCATGGTAGGCTCTTAACCTTTTCTCAGGACAGCCTCTGCATCAATATTTCTAACCTTCATGCATAAAAGGATACCTTTTCCAAGATTTTATTTTCTTTTCCTTTTCCTTTTTTTTTTTTTTGAGTTAGGGCCTCACTCTGTCACCTAGACTGGAGTGCAGTGGCATGATCATGGCTCAACCTTGACCTATTGGGCTCAAGCAATCCTCCTGCCTCGGCTCCAAAGTTCTGGGATTATAGGCATGAGCTGCCGAGCCCGGCCCACAATATTCTTTTCTCTTTTTTAGTTAGGGTCTCACCTGTCACCCAGGCTGACAGTGGGACAATCACAGCAACCTCAACTGCTTGGGCTCAGGTGATCCTTCCACCTCAGCTTCCCAAATGCTGGGATTACAGGTATGCGCACCACACCCAACCTTTTCCCAGATTTTTGATGGGAGCAGAGAGGTTCAGAAGATTGACTGGTAGTCCTCTTCCATTCTCAGGTTGTCACATGCCTGAGAATTATCAGGAATCCAGTCAGGGTTAGGCAAGCAGGGTGCTCACTTTGAGCAGAAGACAGACTTGAAAGGCTGCATTGTTAAGACATTCTATCAGGCCAGGTATGGTGGCACACGCTTGTAATCCCAGCACTTTTGGAGGCAGAGGCGAGAGGAATACCTGAGCCAAGAGGTTCAAGATTATCCAGGGAAACTTGGCAAGACCTCATCTCTACAATAAATAAAAAAATTAGCCAGGCATGAGGGTGCTCGCCTGTGTTTCCAGCTACTTGGAAGGATCACCTGAGTTTAGCAGGTCAAGGCTATGGTGACTGTGAGTGTGCCACTGCACACCAGCCTGGGCAACAGTGAGACTCTGATTTAAAAAAAAAAAAAAAAAGACAGGTTGGGCTCGGTGGCTCAGCCTGTAATCCCGCACTTTGGGAGGCCAAGGTGAGGGAATTGCCTGAGCCCGCAGGTTCGAGACCCACCTGGGCAACTTGGCGAGACCTCATCTCTACAATAAATAATAGAAAAAAATTAGCCGGGTGTGGTAGCGCACACCTGTAGTTCCAGCTACTTGGAAGGCTGAGGTGGAAGGATCGCCGGAGTCCAGCAGATCGAGGCTGCGGTGGCCAGGAGCGGCCACTGCACTCCAGTCTAAGGAGGACAAGCTGTCCTCATTAAAGATGCTCTGTCCCTCAGTGATTCATTTCCTTTGAACATCTCAGCTCACGTTTAATGATTATTATTATTTTTTGCAACAAGTTGTGCATGAATGTAGCTGTTACTTCGGTGTAAGGCAGGTGTGTCCCTGTACACCTGATATTGATCTCAGCCTAGGTTATTTGTTTTCCTCCAAAAGTACTGCCTTTCTTTTAAATAGACCACATTTTGTTGTGGAGTCATTTTAACCAAAGTTATGTTTCCCAATAAAAACTTTAACATGATTTTTTAAAAAACCTTTTATTGTTCCTTTTCAGCGTTTCTGACATGGCTGCACATAGGTAGTCATGCAGCCACCGAGTGTTTGCTTCTGTGCCTGTATTTTCTGTCACTGAGCATACTCTCTAAAAAATATTTTTCTTAAACTGCTGGTGAAGCAGCTTTTCAGCTTCATTTCGACCTCACACACCCCTGTATGGCTCTTTCACCGTCTCCTCCCACTCTATGTGCCTCCTCACTAGCCTAGAACACACAAGTGGCTGCCCTGGCCTGTGTCCTCCCCTGACGCTCACACTGTGACCAGTTGGCTTTCCCATCCTCAGCCTCGGGGTCCTCTCTGCTGTCCCCTCCATCTAGCAATCCCTCTGAAGTCATGTCCTTTCTTTTTGCCATGGTGCCCCTGGCCTGGCCTTCTGTCTCCTTCCTCCAGCTGTCTGTGATCTTGGTCCATCAAGCATTCTCCTCTCTTTTCCTCCCCTCCCTCACTTTTTCTCTCCTATCCCCTCCTCTTCCCTCTCTCTCTACCTTCCTCTTCCTCCCCCTTCTTCTTCCTCCTCTTCTCCTTCTCTTCCTCTCCTCTTCCTTCTTCTCGCTGTCATATTTCCCCTCCTTCAATTGGTTACTTTCTCTGCAAAAATAAAAAAAAAAAAAAAACATAGTAAAGTCTCACTCATATGAAAGATACTCTCTCTCCCTTTCTCAATTTTTTTGAATTGGGGTCTCACTCTGTTGCCCAAGCTGCAGGGCAGTGGCACCCTCATGGCTCACTGCAGCCTCAACCTCCTGGCTCAGGCAATCCTTCTGCCTCAGCCTCCCAAGTAGCTGGTACTACAGGTGCATGTCACCATACCCAGATAATTGTTTTTATTTTTTTATAGAGATGAGGTCTCACTATGTTGCTCAGGTTGGTCTTGAGCTCCTGGGTTCAAACAATCCTCCCACCTCAGCCTCCCAAAATGCTGAGATTACAGGCATGAGCCACCACACCCAGCAGAGATACTTTTTCTCAAACCTGCTATTCCCTTAAGCTACTGTTGTACCTCTTACCTCTCTCCTGTCAAAGCTCTTTACAAACTAGTCTGAACCTGTTTCTCCACCTCCTTACTGTCCAATCACTGCTTTAAGTAAATAAAAAATTAAACATAAAAGTGAACATGCATATGGTAAATACAATGAAGGAGATAATAAAAATAATAAGCCCTTACTCTCTTCTGACTGTGAGTCATTTTCCCCAAAGATGATCAAGAAAACTAATTGACTGAATTATTGATTAATAATGTCTGGAGTCTATTTTCAGAAAATATATATATTGATTTTATATGTTATATTGTGCATTATAACATATTATATACATTACACATATATTCACTTCTGCAAATATATATGTAATCCTCTAAATTTTACACATAAGGAATCACACACTGCACTGACCTTACTTTTTAAAAGAATTCAATAATATACCCTGGCACAAGAACCTGGGGATAGTGGGAACAGTGGTTGCCCTGGTGAGAGATCTGAAGAGTTGTGTGGGGGGGGGAGTGATAAAATAGCAACTTTCTCTTCATTGTATAATCTTTGGTATGATTAGAATTCTGGACTATGTTTATATATTGTCTAATGAATAAACAAATCACTTAAAATTATATATCTTGAATATATTTTCACATTAGCATCTTACAGATGTGACTCATTCCTTTAAATGGCTTCAAAATAGCCAGTTCTATAGATGTACCATGATTTATGCAGTTAATTCTTTATTCATGGAAATCTGGGTCATTCTCAGGTTTTAGGGTTATTATTATTATCATTATAATATACAGTGTCACAGGGAGAATCCTTGAACATACACATGTGATGCCATGGTGACATTTCTTCTCTCCCTACTCCCAGAATCCTTTGCTCTTGTACTATCTGTACATAGATCTGAAGACAGCTCCTTTCTGACAACTCACCCTTGAAGGAGATGGGTTTTCCTTTACAAGTCTTCGCGGGAGGTCTGGTGGGGAAGAAAACCAGGGTCAGGTTCCAAGCCTTCTGAAATGTCCTTGTGACCCATGACATGGGTGAGAGATTCCTTTTGATAGCAGAATGGATAGGTAGAGGGATACGTGTATTCTGGTGTCTGTTCTGCTTCCTGCCACTGCATGGGCTGATTGTGGCATGTGGCTTGTCTGTATCATCATTTATCCTCACCGCTTCAGCACCTCAGGACCAAACTGAGTACAGGGTAGTTCTCCATCAACCCTGCACCCACTCCTGCTGGGGGCAAATAGGAGATTTAGGGTTAGCATCTCAGTGTGAGCCTGTTACGTTAAAGCGGTGATCTTGGATGACTTTGTCTGAGATCCTGTCTCCACTTCTTCCAACCCTTCCCCTCCAATTCCACCTCTCTGCTTTGGCATGCCTTCTGCTTATTTTGTGTAATATTTGTGTATAGCAGCAAGCAAACAAAAACCAGCACAAAGGTATGCAGGAAGCACACCTGACCTGCGGTCTGTCCCACATCCTCCCTAGAGAGGAAGCCTCTGCTCCTAGTTTTTAGTATGTTCTTCCAGAGACAGTCTGCACATGCCCAAATAGATGGAGCAGTGGGAAACTCACCTGAAATGGTTTTGTTTTTAACTGATCATAACTTAATAACTGTGATCTGTGCAATCTCTCTTCTCTACTGGGTATGCAGTAAATGAACAGGTTCCATAGCTTTTTGCTTACTTTTAGTTATTAAAAAGTTCTGCTCTAAGTTAGTTTTTTTTTTTAAATTTTTATCTTAAAGATATGGAGTACAATTCAGGGTAATCTAATTTAAAACTCCAGCTTGGCTGGGCGTGAAGTTTCACCCCTGTAATCCCAGCACTTTGGGAGGCCAAGGCAGGAGAATCTCTTGAGGTAAGGAGTTTGAGACCAGCCTAGGCAACATAGCAAGACCATTGTGTCTACAAAAATTTTTTTTTTAATTAGCCAGGTGTAGTCCCAGCACCTGTAGTCCCAGCTACTTGGGAGGCCAAGGAGAATGGATTCCTTGAGGCTAGGAGGTCGAGGTTGTGGTGAGCCATGAGGGTGCCACTGGACTTCAGCCTGGGCAACAGAGCAAGACACTGACTCAAAACAACAAAAACAAAGAAACCTTCCAATTGCAAAGAAAACAAACAGAAAAACAAACAAAAACAATGAAAAAAAAAAAAACCTCTCTAATTTTGTGTCAGCTCCCCCAACACCGACCCATCGCTAGCTGAGGACACCTGCAGTGAATAGGGGGCATATCTGCTTTTCCACTCCTGTCCCCCTACTCTTGCTCTTGGGGTGGAGAGGGAAGGGCCATGACCAAATTCTATGACAACTTCTCCCCCTCTCTTTTTAAGATTGGGGCCTGGGCCTGGCAATGGAAAGGAAGGGCACATGCCCTTTACTTTACTTCCCACGATGTGGTCCTTTCTGTGAATGGTCACAATCTCTCTGGTCAACTTCTGCTCATCTGGTGATGCTCTCTGAATGAATGGCATCCTGGAGTGGGCACTTTGGTGAGGTCTCTCCCACACATGGTTTTCTCAGTGTGGCAATCCAGCTTGAGGTTGACCTCTTCCAGTACTGTGTCTCCTTGCCTGGTGACAGGACATAAGACAACTCAAGGCTGTCACCTTCCTTGGCATCCACTTGTCCCATGGAAAACCCACACATCCCTTTCAACCCAGACTCTGCCATTTCTCCAAGGCTCATCGCACCTGCTCAGTTAGGTGCGAGGTAGATCAGTGCGTCAACCATCTGTGTGGTTGACCAACCGGCACGTGAGATACCACCTCCTCTTCTGGCAGGTCAACTCCAGTCTTTAAGAATGTTTATCTTGGAGCTTTTTTCAGGTGTCTGGGTGTGGGGGAAAGAAAAATCTTCAACACTCCATACTAGGCCAACTGGGGTGGGTGGGGGGTGGCAGGGAGTGTGTGCTGATAGCCATAGGATCAGTTTATCATCTTGTATTAAAACCTCAAAAGGAATTCTGGTCAGTTGGTGATGGCTTTCTATACAAAGTGTGTTATTTGCCCTTCTCTGTCCTTAGCTTTGACCTCCCAATTCTATTATATTAAGAAAGTCTGCCAGGCAGGGTGGCCAGCACTCTGGGAGGCCAAGGTGGGAGGCTTGCTTGAGCCCAGAAGTTTGAGACCAGTGTAGGTGACATAGCAAGACCTTGTTGCTACAAAAAGTAAAAAAATATAGCCAGATGTATTGGCTCACGCCTACAGTCCCAGCTACTTGGGAGCCTGGGAGGTCGAGGCTGTGGTAGCTATGATAATGCCACTGCTCTCCAGCCTGGACAAGAGAGTGAGACCAAAAAATATTAAAATAAAAATTAAAAACATGTAAAAGTATTCCATTTTATTGATATATTACTTCTAGTGTCCTTTTGATGGGTATTTAAGTTGAACACTTGTCAGTGTTTTATTTTTTATTTACAACAAGGGAAACTGCAAGAGAGTCAGTTCCTAGATTGTTTTGTGGAGTGAATATTAGACTAGGAATAAGATGCTAACAGGAATGTCTAATTGTAGTTGTGGGGTGAGTCCTGACAGTCTAGTTAAGCTTTGCTGAGCCTCTGTAAGTTGTGTGGCATAGTGCCTAGTTAGCTCCAGGGTGGAGCTGTGGAAACATCTAGAATAGACTTCAAGCAGAAGTGTGTTCAGGTGTGTTTTCAGGAAGCCCCACAGTGGGAATTGGTCTTCACTCTTGTTTGGAATCTTTTTTTTTTTCTTTCTCACAAGCATGACTGTGATTCTCTCTTAGCCCCATGCACTCAGCTGTCCCCTCTGAGGGGCCATCATTAATCCAGCAAACCACTCGGATGTCCTGCTCAGGGGACATAAAGAGATTTCTGGTGATTATATAGGACAAACTTATGCCAGCACAAATTTTTCAAAAATATACGTTTCCTTCACGTTTTCCATTCAATTTGCATGAAAAAGCAAATAAAGATATCAAATATTTACTGAGATATGATTGGTTGAGAACTAGTTTTCAGAAATCACTAGTGTGTCCTTCCACATTATCTTCGAACAAGAGATTGGACAATAAATTACATATTATTAATGTGGGTGGAAGAAAACAATAATGTATTGTCTGCTCGAATAGAAAACCACCAGGTGGAAGACGTCAAACAAATTACTATTGCACAACATGTATCAATGAACCTGCAATGTATGTCAGTGACTGTTTCACATGTTTCCACACATTAGAAAAATATGAGATACAAAATTTTGATTTTTTTGATCATAAAAATGTTCCTCGATATCCAAAATTCCATTATAAGCCAAATGTCATTACAATAAAATAATTAGTTCTAACACTACACTATTTAATATGAAGTGATTTGTTTTTCACTATTTCACAACAAAAAGTGCAGTCAAGTTGCTGGTAGGTAATCCGAGAGATGACTCTGAGTGCAAAGGGCTAGGATATCTTGGTCACAGGTGTTGTTTTTTCCTGATCCCAGATCTATGACCCTGAAAGAAAGTACAACATGTTCTTTGTTACCTGAAAGGTGTGCTGGTGTCAGGGGTGGGCATTCAGGTTCCCTGAGAAGCTCTCCTTCCCTGCAGGACACTCAGCACTCCTGGTGACTTGAATCCCTGCTAGTTCTGTGGAGGGGCTGAAGTGCAGGCTGGACAAGGACCCAGCAGAAAAATGTCATGGCATAAATACAAGCTTGGGGTGGGGGTTGAGAGTAGGTGGTCTTCAGCCTCACATTGTCCTCTTCTAAGACCTTAGAATTTGCTTTGTAGAGCAACGGAGAGAGCACCTGTCTGGGACTCACACACCTGGACTTGGATCCTCACTGGGAAGCCTTGAACAAGTTCTCCTAACTTTCTTGAGTCTTCTGTTTTCTTATCTGCAGTGGCAGTTACTGCTACAGTGGTGTAGGGAAATATTGATTTGTGAGCTTGGCTGAAGGGCACCCAATCCAGTGGGAGAAAGAGGATGTGAAGGGTGTGGAGGCCAAAGCAACTCCATCTTGGTTGCGAATCCGCTGTGTTGACTTCTGATTCTCCTCAATTTAGGAAAGGGTTAGAAAATTTCCCATTCACCTATTGTTCCTTGTGTAAGTACCTACTTACTCTAAATCCTGCCCTTAGGTCAAACAACTTCAATGTTACCTTACTTCAGTTGTCTTATACCTCTATTGTGGATCATCCTATGGTGTATAAGAGCTGGGTCTGGGGAGCGATGGTATGGGCATCTACCATGTTGTCTCACTGCTGCCCTAGACAGAGACACAGCTTCTGTTTGTGTCCCTAGTGCATGTTTTCCTTCTGAGAAACTGGGTACATTGGCCTTTTCCTCTGCCTCTCAGCTTCCTTGGACTTTCGGGTTAGGTTTACATAGACATGCCCACCTCAGAACAGGGGGCTACTTCCTAGGCACTAACATACCAACCGGACCTGGATCTCTTTGGACCAGCAGGAGTCAGCCACACCACAGCAGGAGGGAGGGCACTCAGGGCACAGGGAGTGGCAGGTCCCAAGCCATAAAGGTGTGGAACTGACTTTGAGTCTATGTAACTGGAGGAAAAGAGAGAGCTAGGAGAAAAGCAGGGATATGACAGAACAGGCAGGGAGGACTCATCACACAGGGCCATGTCCCCACTGGGAAATCTGGGTTTTGTCCTGGAGAAATTTGGACAACTTTTAAGAGAGAACAAGATCGGAGATATATATGTATATATTACATATATATTTGTATTTTGATTCATATATTTATATTTAATTTTATAAATAAAACATATTTTACATATCTTTTTGAGTTGAGGTCTCACTCTGTCCCAGGCTGCAATGCAGTGGCACGATCATGGCTCACCACAGCCTCAACCTCTGTGGCTCAGGCGATCCTTCTGCCTCAGTCTCCCAAGTAGCTGGAAGTACAGACATGTACCACCAAGCCTGGTCAATTTTTATTTATTTATTTTTTTTAGAGACAGTGTCTTGCTATGTTGCCCAGGCTGGTTGCTAACTCCTGGACTCAAGTGATCCTCCTGCCCCAGCCTTTCAAAGTGTTGGGGTTACAGGCCCATTGCACTCAGCTGAGGTAGGTTTAGATTTTTAAAGATCTCCCCAGCAGCAGTGTGGAATGGGCAGTGAGGCCAGACTGGAGGTTCTGTAAGAGCAAGGGAAGCCCTGAGAGGACTGGACCAGCAGAAGCTGTCAAGTATTCAGACTGGGGAGGCACGCCGGAGCTGTATCAGGCAGGGTTCTCCAGAGGACAGAACCAGAACTACTAGAATATATGCATATGTAAAGGGAATTTGTTAGGAAGGATTGGCTCTATGCAATTATGAGACAAAGTCCCACCACAGGCCATCTGCAAACTGGGCTATGAGAAAAGCTGGGTGTGTGGGTCAGTCCAAGTCCGAAAGCCTCAAAACCAGGGAAGGTGATACTGCAGTCCTCTGTCTGAGAGAGGCCACTGGTGTAAGTCCCAGAGTCTAACAACTGAAGAATCTGGAGTCTGATACCTAAGGAGGAGGGGGAAAGAGAGAAGGGGAGGAGGGAAAGGGGAATGGGTGAGAAAGAAGGAGATCATACCTCTTTCTACTGAATGTATCCCCCTTCTTCCACCTGTTTTTTTGTAGCCATGCTGGCAGCTGATGGATGGTGCCTCTTCCAGTTCAACGAGGCACATTTCAATCTCCTCTGGAAACGCCCTCACAGACACACCCAGAAACAACGCTTCACCTCCACCCACCAGGTATTCCTCCATCCAGTCAAGTTAACACCTGATAATCACCATCAAAGAGGCACACATGTTAGAGTTTGGTCACTTTGTGTGAGGAGGGTGGAGGGTAGCACAGATGCCTCCCAGGTCTCTGTCCTGGTTGCCAGTTTAGAAGATGGTACATGCAAGAGGATGAGCTAGCATGGAAGAAAGAGGGTAGCTTCAGGTTTAGTCCCATCACGGCTGAGAGGATGGGTCTTCTCCCTAGACAAGGGATCCCTAATACACGAGCCATGAACCAGTACTCAGCCATGACCTGTGAGGAACTGGGCTGCACAGCAGGAGTTAAGTGGTGGGCAAGCGAATGAGCCAAGTTTCACCTGTATTTACAGCTGCTCCCATTGCTCACATTACCACTTGAGCTCTGCCTCCTGTCAGATCAGTGACAGTGTTAGATTCTCATAAGAGCGTGAACCCTATTGTGACTGCATTGTACACTCCTCATGAGAATCTAATGCCTGATGATCTGGGGTGGAGCTGAGGTAGCAATGCTAGCAATGGGGAGTGGCTGTAAATACAGATTAACATTAGCGGTGAGGTTTGACTGCACAGAGACCATAACTGTAACATGTAAAAAGAATAGAAATAAAGTGCACAATAAATGTAATGCACTTGAATCATCCTGAAATCATCCCTCCCCCCATCCTTGGAAAAATTGTCTTCCACAAAACCAGTCCCCGATGCCAGGGGGACCACTTCTCTAGACAATGAGATATCCATCTCTGAGGCTTAGGGGAGAGGTCTAGACCAAAAAAAAAAGTAAATGTGGTCCTCTTCAGCAAAACAGTGATGCTGGAGCTGTGTGTGGGGATAAGATCTTCCAAAGAGGGGATGTATCATGGAGAGAAGATCAAGCCCCAGGATGTGCCCTGTGTGTAGGCAAAATTCTTAGGAAGGAAGGAGGCTGAGTCAGAATATCCAGATATACAGGAAGAGTAAACAGATCAATCTGCCACCAGCATTGAGGAGAAGAGAATTTCCAGAGGCATGCAGTGATTTACAAGGTCAAATCCTGCAGAGTGGGCAGATAAGGAAAAAATCTGGAAGGATGTTCATTTGGGGGACACACTTTCACAGCCCTTAGCAGCTTGTAGGTACCAGAGAGATCACATGAATAGCAATAGCATATAGTTCACCATCTGCACAGCTAGACCGCTTCTCCCCTAAAAAACGTCCTCCTTCTGTTTTGCTGGACTCCCAAAGACCTCAAAGGGAAGACACTGTGTCTGAGAGGCCGAATAAATGACCTGGAAACAACGGACAAGACATGGACTTTTTCTTCTTCTTCTTCCTCTTCATTTTTTTTTTTTTTTTTTTGAGTCAGAGTCTAACTCTGTCACTCTGGCTGGAGTGCAGTGGCACGCCCACAGCCACCCCAGCATCAACCCACTGGGCTCAGGCAATCCTTCTGCCTCAGCCTTCCAAGAAGCCAGAATTACAGGCGTGCGTTACCACACCCAGCTAATTTTTTGATATATTGTACAGACGAGGTCTCACCAAGTTGCCTAGGCTGGTCTCGAACCCCTGGACTCAGGCAATCCTCTCACCTCGGCCTCCCAAAGTGCTGGGATTACAGGCTTGAGCCACCATGCCCAGCCGACATGGGCTTCTGTATTCGGGAACTGACTTACAGGGAAGGTGGTCCAAGAGTTGCTGGCTGGACAAGATAAAAATGCTCCCAATTCTAAAAGACACGCGGGTTCTATAACAGTTTCTGTAGGGCAGAGTACGGGGTTAAGTATGAAAAGGGAAGGTTTCTAGTGTGCAGGCACAGAGTGAGAAGATACTTATACATGCATCACAGGCGCACAGAATGGCTGTGAATGGTCTCTAGGTATGAGATTTTTAGTATTATAGCAAACTAATGGTGAACTAAAACTAACCAAATGTTATGGGCCCTAATCCAGGCATGCCCAATCTGGTCTCATCCAGCCAGCACTTAAGAACGTGTACATGAGAACATTCACTATGCGCTGCTGTAAGATGTGGTTGGTAGGCATGGAGGATGTCATGTTCATGGCCTCAGCATGATCTGTGTGCACAGGCCAGAGTCTGAGGGGAAGGGGACATCTCGGATTGGCCACCACCCCCAGGTACCTATCCTCTGCTTGAGGCCATATCCAGGGTGTGCTTATGTTGTCAGTGAGTGCGTGTTGACCCACACCTTCCCACTAAGTATTTCTGAGGGTGTCTCACAGAAGTTCAAGGAGAGTCCACACATGCTCATCCACACACACCCTCTTTCCGTCCACAGCGCTTGAGCCACCATGCCCAGCCGACATGGGCCTCTGCAGCCCCAAAGTGACTCCAGCCTCAAGGTCCATGCTGAGTCTCATCTCCTCATGTGCTGGTGTCAGAGTGTTCTATGCTCTGAAGTTTTCACTGAGCTGAAGTCACAGCATGTTCTGGGAAATGGAGAGGACATCCCCCGTTTGTCTTGTGTTTGTCTTGTCTGTCTGGCATGGTGCCTCACGGAAGTGCCTTCTTTAGTTTGTGCCTTGTGTTAAGAGAGAAACCTGAGACAAATTAAATTTAACAGTTTAATTGAGCAAAGAATGAGTCACAAATCAGGCAACCTTCTGAAACCAGAGAGATTTCCGGCACAGCCATGTAGTGGAAGAAGATTGATGGGCAGAAAAAGGAAACTGATGTACAGAAAATGGAAGCGAGAGACAGAAACAGCCTGATTGGTTACAGCTCAGCCTTTGCCTTATTCGAACCCGGTTTAAACAGTTGGCTGCCTGTGATTGGCTAAAACTAGGTGATTGGCACAAAAGTAGGTTCCAACCTTTTTACACATCCAGTTAGGTGACAGTTCACTATGTGACAAGAAACCTTTAGGCAGAACTTAAAATATGTAAGGAGGCAGTTTTAGGCTAAACAAAACTTAACACTTGTGACTTTCTGTCCTAAGGCTTCAAACGCTAGTCCCTGGGGCTAAGCTGTGAGGCAGACACTAGCGTTCCCTGGATCCCAGCCTTTTTCCTCGGTTACCAATAAGGTATTCTCCAGATATAGACCCTTTCCCCCTCTATCTGGCTTCTTTCTTCCCCCTCCCTCAGGGAGCAGGCCCTGGCCAAGGCTGGTCTCTGAAGGACATGCATATTTCCAGTAATGAGTCATAGGGTACAGGTGATGGAGCAATGCTGAGAACAATGTAGGTGTGTAAACAATTTGAATAGTTAACTTGCTTGATTATTAAAAAAATCACTTGCGGTACTGTCCCGAGGCACAGATTTCTTCACTGACTGGCCTCCATCGGTGCCTCCTATAGGTTTAGTAAACCAAAGTCTTTTTCCCTGCTGGACCTCTGGGTGACTTCTTTGGAATAGGTAAGGGTTACACGCAAGCTCTCAGATTCGGGGGGCTACCATGTTATAGTACCCAAACCTGCAGGTGACCCTACGCAAATACGTCCTTTGGGAAGTTCATTCCACCAGTTTACCAAAAACTCTTCACCCAGACTTCCGGGTGAGGCTTAATCAGGATGTCTAGTTACTGATTCAGCAATAGGGAAGCCAGGATTGGTGTTGGCCACAGGAGTTCAGCAGAAGGGTTGATCAGGAAGTCAGATGAGGAAAGATGCATCAAGATGAGGAAAGAATGGGAGGTGAGTAAAGTACAGGCGGAGAACACAGCAGCAAGCACAGAGGCAGGAAGTGGAAGATGGTGGTGGTAGCTTTTAACAAGGCGGAAATTGAACATAGTCACATGCTGAGGAAAAGGAGGGTGCAGGAACAGAGACGCTAACAGCAGACTCACGAAGAGAAAGGATCTGAGGGAAGAGCCAGGTCCAAGTCATGCTGATGAACCACCTTGAAGCTCACCTCATGCAACAGCTCTGAGAGCCCTGGAGAGACCCTGGGCCCGGCAGGGGGAGGCATCTGGAGGGGCTGGCCACAGGGGTCTGAGATGAAGGAAGAAAGAGAAGAGAGGAGGCCCAGACTCTGCTGTGGAGCTCGTTCTGGAGGGGAGTAGATGTAGGGGCTGGTGAATCCAGAGCCCTGCCTCCACAGGTTGCCTCCAGTTTCCCAGCACTGCTGCATCCCTTTGTTGAGGAGACAACTCACTGAGATCTCTCTCTGTGACTCAGGATGGGGCTTTCTCATGTTGTCATTTTAATTTTAGTAACAGAGTCACCGTAAAAAGCTGCTTCTGGGTGTCAGTTTTCTTCCCTTCTCTCTGTCACATTATGCTTGAGATTCTACTGTCGTGACAACGGCAGTGTCCAACTCTGACCCCAGCCCCACTTCTCTGAAGATACTCTGGTTTCAGTGTAAAACTTCCTGGCGGAGTGAAAGGACATAACATGGATTTAATATACCCAATGAGCAGCCATTTTAACATTGCCTAAATCTCATGTTTTTCTAGCAGTTCACTTACCCTCTAATCACTAGCCAAGGGCAGATCCAGTTTCTCAGAGGTAGTTATTGATAATTGCTTTACAGTCCCACCCCCTCCCCAGCTTGTTACTAATTAACTTTTCTAGACCAAGTATTTGCCTTCACCCATAAGACCCAATTTAACCTAATCAACCCTTCGTGTCCCACGTGACACAGACCCCCCACTACCACCATGGCAGCAATCATGTGACTAACCCACCCATCTGTCTGCTGTCCATCACCTGACATCAGTACCTGTGCTTACCTGTCCCTTTGTGATGATGTGGAGTAGGCCACTACCCAATCACCTTAACGACCTTCCCCCATCAAAGGGGAAGAATTAAAAGGACTCAACCAGGAGCAGCCAGCCACCACTGCCTACCATGTTTCCTGGCTTTGGCCTCTCTCCTACCTTAGGGAGGTGACTCTCCTCTTTAATTTACTTTCTAAATAAACTATATTTTCTAATCTAACTTCTGCGCAATTCTTTGCATCTTTCTCGGTGCACCAGATCCCACCCCAGACACACCCCTACCCCCCAGGCAGGTCTAACCTAACATTCTGGAGGCCCCGCTGGGAGTGTGACCTAACACAGAGGATGATTCATTTTTCCCCCCCGATTTGTTTATTCAACTTACCACATGAAGGAAGGGGTCAGAACTAGTCCCAGGAGTAGAAGACTGCCCTGGCCAGCAGGGAGAATGGGCACCCGGAGTAAGAGCAGAAGAATTTCTAGTCCTCTAGCCCCTGCCTTGTGTCTTAAACACTGGAGAGTGTTGTGGTGTCTGAGTTATTTCATGACTTCCACTCAAATAGTGAAACAGAGGGCTAAAAACAAGGATCAGATGGAGAACGAGATTCTCACTGAAACTATAGTTTAAAATATAGGACTTTGCTTCTACACTAAATTGCTGTCCAGGGGTCACCAACACAAATGCCTATGGGGTGAAGCCAGTGTCCCAAAGGCAAGGGCCTGTGGGGGGGGACCCTGTGGCACATTAGTGCCACTGTCTGTCCTGACCAAAGGGGACCACAGTTACTCAGCCCCAGATCCCATGACAAAGAATACAAACTCTTGGATTGTCTGATCTGACTTTTCAGAGAAGTTGCAAGTCCAGATGCTTTTGTGAACTCTACAGATTTTTAAATACTGAGAATGAATGCCATTAACTTACAATCAAAACCAAAAACACGCACTACGCAGGCCAAGCAAAACACCCTGGGAGTAACTCCAGGAGGGGTGCAAAATCACAATTTATTTTATTTTTCTCTTCTTTTTTCTTTTTTTGAACAAAGTCTCACTCTGTTGTTCAGGCTGGAGGGCAGTGGCATGATCACAACTCATTACAGCCTCGACCTCCTGGGCTCGACCTCCTGGCCTCAGCCTCCTGAGTAGCTGGGACTGCAAGCATGCGCCACCACACCCGGCTAATTTTTTATTTTTTATGAAGAGACAGGGTCTCCTTATGTTGCCCAGATTGGTCTCAAACTCCTGGGTTCAAGCGATCCTCCCATCTTGGCCTCCCAAATTGCTGGGTTTACAGACATGAACCACCACAACTGACTGGCTGCAGAGTCACAATTTCAATTTCACTTCCTCTAGAGAGATTTCTGTTTCTGTTTCTGGAGCGATTCTGTATCTCTAAGTGGAGAAAAAACAAGAGAGTTTGCTCTAAGGGGTCACAGGCTCCTTATCCCCCCCCACCTGAGGCTGTTTGGGAACTTTTCTGTTTCCCTAAAGGGTGACTTCATTCTGATCCTTATCAAAGGGCAGGCACTCCTGGCAACAAAGACTCCCTGGCCCTAACTACTAAGGACTAAACAGCAAGCATGCATTCCTAAGCATCACTAACTATTGAAATATACCAGACTGAACCACCTTGGGAGCTGTCCCTTTAAGACTGGAGCATGCTACCAGGGAAACTCCTCCTCCAGGGAGGTTCCTTATTAAATGGGAGCCAGCTGGCTGGGCCGCGGTTCAACACCCCCAAGCAATACCTGCGTTTCAGGGTTCCTCCCTGGGAGACTGCAGCCTGTCAGCATGGCTCAAGAGTTTGTCAACTGCAAAATCCAGCCTGGGAAGGTGGTTGTGTTCATCAAGCCCACCTGCCCCTACTGCAGGAGGACCCAGGAGATCCTCAGTGAGTTGCCCATCAAACAAGGGCTTCTGGAATTTGTTGATATCACAACCACCAACAACATGAACGAGATTCAAGATTATTTGCAGCAGCTCACGGGAGCAAGGACGGTGAGTGCGGGGTTTCATTTTAAAAGGCAAAGACAAGGCTCCCGGGTTGCTTTTTCTTGGCAGGGCTGTGCCTTTTCTCTAGGACACCGCCCGGCGGCGACTCTGTCCTTCAAGGCGTCCAGAGGGCTTTGCGGGGCGTGGGGGAGGGTGTCTGAGAGAAGACACTGGTCACTTGAATGGGCGGCTGGACTGCCGCCACCAGTCCTCTCAGAGATGAGGAGCGAGCAAGCTGATGATGTGTGCAGTGCCAGGGTCGGTGGGCCCGGAGGCTTGTCTGGGAGTCCCCAAGGAGGAGGGATTTTGAGTCTTTGTTTTAAGAACTGCTGTGAAATGACAGATTTCAATTGGCAGTGCTGGGGGTGGAGAACCGGGTATGACTGGTGCACTTCTGTTATTTACCGCGAAAAGCATGTGCCTTCTTTCTTGTATTTTTCAGGGGCCAAGTGGGATTCGCTGCCCTTCAGTCTTTTCTCTAGGCTTTTTTTTTTTAAACCATAAGCTAATTTGCTCTTTCTTTTTTCATTATCTCACCACTCCCACTGGAAAAACCGAATACACCATTATCTAAATTAATTTCAAGTGTTTCCAGGCCCGTCATAGGCCAGAATTCTGGCCTGGCTGTCACAACGGCTTGCCGTGTGATCCTGGACAAAGCACCACCCCTGTGATCCTTAAAGATCCCAGCTCCAAGAACAGATTAAAGGAAGTGATTTCCAAGTCTCCCTAGCGACAGTTATTCTGTGAGACCCTCTAAGAACTGCTCTCGTCCATCTGAAAAGACTTCCCAGTCTTCACGTCCTGGACTCTATGAGGGATACCAACCAGATCACCTGTATCAGTGTTGGTGCTGGGTGGGGTGAGGAATGCCCCACCAGCTCACCCAAGGTCCCTTTCAGGATGCACATTCTAGAACAGTAGCACACATCCTTTTTCAGTTTTAGTTCGACTTACGAGGTTTTGTCTGGGTTCTGAGTATGAAGTGTGGGAGGCCGTTTCTCTCTTTCGTTCTATAAGAAACCAGCATTTTGGTGCAGAGGAGAGCTAAATTGCTGTGAGCTGAAGTCCTGAAGCAAATGCAATGGTGGGAGACCAGTCGCACAGGACACCCAGGCCCTGAGAGGGAAAGGGCGGGGCAGATCCTACCATGGGCCCCATGATGGCTTCCACCCTGGGACCCTCTTAGCAATAAGGGAATGTGTTGCCAGTAGAACGGCCTTGCTAGAGGCCAGTGGGTCCCAAACTTTGCTGCACCTTAGAATCAACTGGGGGAACTTTTTAAACAATCCTTATGCCCAAGATATACCCCATACCAACTAAATCACCATAGTGGAGGTGATAACCAGGCCTCCGTAGTCAGAAGAAGCCCCAGGTGATTCCATCACGCAACAAAGTCTGGAAATGAGTGTTCTCAGCCCACCAGCACCTGTCCTCTGGCAGGTGAAGCAAACCTTCAAATGCATTCATTCAACAGTTTCCCCCCTACTTCATTTAAAGCAATGATGTCTTATAATGCTCTTTTAAGTTTGTTTTTAATTTTTTTTTTTTTGAATCAGAATGATACTCAAAAAGACTCTGTCGCCCAGGCTGGAGTGCAGTGGCACGCTCACAGTCACTGCAGCCTCGACCTGCTGGGCTCAGGTGATCCTTCCACCTCAGCCTTCTAGGTAGCTGGAACTACAGGCATGCGCCTCTATTTCCTGTTTGGTCCCCACAGGTCCCCACACGTCCTGTGCCACCTTTAGGGGCACCATTCACTAGTGTGAGTTCAGGTAGTTCTGTTATTTCTCAGACTAGACAGTGGGCATGAGGGCAAAGGGGACTTTCAGCTCTTTGGCAAATCAGCTTCTTTGCCAGATGGGCTGCACAAAACTCCAGCCTAGGAGACAGACCCATCGCATTTCAGGGCCTGCCTCAGGAGACTGGGGGCAGCAATAGGGTCATGGGTTTTCCTTTTAAGAGATGGGGGCCTCACTATGTTGTCCAGGCTGATCTCAAACTTCTGGGCTCAAGAAATCCTCCTTCCTTGGCTTCTCAAATTACTGAGATTACAGGTGTGAGCCAATGCACCCATACCCGGCTAATTTTTTTGTTGATTTATTGTAGAGATGAGGTCTCACCAAGTTGCCCGGGCTGGTCTCAAACCCATGGGCTCAGGCAATCCTCTCACCTCCTCCTGTCAAAGTGCTGGGATTATAGGCATAAGCCACCCCACCTGGCCTTGTTTTTAAATTAAAAAAAAAATATTTCTTACAGGGTTAGGCATGGTGGCTCACACCTATAATCCCAGCACTTTGGGAGGCCAAGGTAAGAGGATTGCTTGAGCCTAGGAGTTTGAGACCAGCCTAGGCAACATAGTAAGACCTTGTCTCTACAAAAATAAAAAATAAAAAATAATTAGCTGGGCATGGTGGTATGCTCCTGTAGTCCCAGCTACTCAGGAGGCTGAGGCAGAAGGACCACCTGAGACCTAGTGGTCAAGGCTGTGGAGAGCTATCATCATGCCACTGCACTCCAGTCTCTCCAGAGAGAGACCCTTATTCAAAAATAATAATAATAATTCACAGATTCTTGAGTCTTGAACTCATTCCTCCCAGAGCAAGAACACATCTTTTCAAGTTGTATGCTTTGTGATCCTCAACAGGGAAGGGTTTATACTCAGAGATGGAACACTTGAGAGCAGTTGCTGTCATAATTATCCTCTGATGACCTATGACACCATATATGTCGTGGGAGACAAGCAGGACTTGATTGACTGATGACAGAAACGTCTTCAGTCACGTGGAGAAGACTGCTTTGGTTTTGCTACAGCCCAGCTCCTAGGTTCGTGCCTGCGCTAATTTCTTCTTCTTTTTTATTTTTTTTAGTAAGAGTCTCACTCTGTCACCCAGGCTGGAGTACAGTGGGCACGCTCATGGCCACTGCAGCCTCGACCTGTTGGGCTCAGGCGATCCTTCCACCTCAGCCTTCCATGTAGCTGGAACCACAGGTGTGGGCCACCATGCCCGGCTAATTTTTTTGATTTATTGTAGAGACGAAGTGTCGCCAAGTTGCCCGGGCTGGTCTCAAACCCCTGGACTCAGGCAATCCTCTTGCCTCCGCCTTCCAAAATGCTGGGTAATGCACTTCCTTTATGGAGATCTGAGTTTCTGACTCATATTATTTTCCTTCTCCCTGAAGAACATCTCTGAGCAGTTGTAGCAAGGCAGTCCTACTGGCAACACATTTCCTCCACTTTTTGTTAGAGAAAGTATTTCTCCTTCACATTTGAAGGATGGTTTTGCTGGCTATGACAATTTTTTTTTAAGTAGCTGCTATGAACCAGGCACTTCTCTAGACAATGGGAGCATAGCCATGGAAAAAAACAAAACCTCCTGCCTTAGTCAAACCAACATTCTAATGGGAAAAAAAATAGTAAATTTAAACGGAGTGTTGGGAGGTGGTGAGTAGCATGTGCTATGGAGAAAAATTGAGTGGGAAAGGGAAACGGAGTAGGTAGCTGGGTACAATTTCAAATAGAGCCATCGGAGGCTCACTGACTAGGGAACATTTGAGTAGATCTCTACAGGAGGTAAGTGAGAAAGACACACAGAAATTTAGAGGTAGAAAATTCCAGGCAGTGGGAGCAGCAGATGCAAACGACCTGTGGCAGAAGTGTGCCAGGTGGGTTCATGGAATAACAAGGAGGCTGGAATGGCTGGAGCATTGTGAACAGTAGGAGAGTGAGAGGAGGTGAGATCTCCAAGACATTGGGATATGGGTCAGGAAGGCCTTTCAGGCTGTCCAAGGACTGTGACTTGTAACCCATGTGAGATTAAAGGCCACTGAGGGGTTTTGAGCAGAGGCGTGACTCGACCTGACTCAGTTTGGAAAGTGTCACTCTGGCAGCTGTGGGGAGAAAAAACTGTAGACGGTCCAGGGTGGCGGTTGAGGCTGGGTGACATTTGGAGGAAACAGCAGTAATTCTGGTGAAAAATGATGGTCGCTTGCCCCAGGGTGTCAGCCAAGGAAGCGGTGAAAAGTGTTGAAACAGCGTTGACTGGTTGCGTTTCAGTGACTAAACCCACCCCAGGAGAGGCAGGGCCACATGTTAGCAAACTCATTGGGGGTGGCAGTTCTCTTTCCTCTCCTTTCTGGGAACAGACTCAAGTTCCTCCTAGGAGGGGGATGGGGCCTGAGGGGAGGCAGCTGAGGGTGTTTCCTGTCTATCCTCAGCTGAATCAACAATGCCTCTATTTCTTGTTTGGTCACCACAGGCCCCCACACATCCTGTGCCGCCTTCAGGGGCACTGTTCACTAGTGTGAGTTCAGGTAGTTCTGTTGTTTCTCATACTAAACGGTGGGTGTGAGGGCACAGGGGCCTTTCAGCTCTTTGGCAAATCAGCTTCTTTGCCAGATGGGCTGCACAAAACTCCAGCCTAAGGGACAGACCCATCACATTTCAGGGCCTGTCTCAGGAGGCTGGGGGCAGCAGGAGGGCCATGGGTTTTCCTTTTAAGAGATGGGGTCTCACTATGTTGTCCAGGCTGATCTCAAACTTCTGGACTCAAGCAATCCTCCTGCCTCGGCTTCCCAAATTATTGAGATTACAGGCGTGAGCCATTGTACCCAACCTGGCTGTGGCCTTTCCAAAGCCTCAGTTACTTAGGGAGGAATAAATGATGGCTCAACCAGTGATGTGCATGCGTGATCCCTGGAGTAGCAGCAGCACCTGTAAGCGATGCAAATTCTTGGGCCCCGACCCAGATGTCCTGAATCAGGAATTGGGGATGGGAGGAAAGGAGAAAGCTGTGTCTTAAGCCCTTTCATGATTCCCATGCACATTCAAGTTGGAGGATAGGACTCCCTTGCTCCTTGGGGCCAACTAAGAACTCAGACCCTGGGGCTAACGCCGTGGTCAAAGATGGAGATGTGGCAGGCCACAGGAAGAATGACAATTACTTAGTTCATTTCGAAAATACAGATGTTCAAGATGAGGCTGGCCATGGTGGTTAATCCCAAAATTTTGGGAGGCTGAAATGGGAGGATGATTTGAACCCAGGAGTTCCAGCCAGCCTGGGCAACATAGTGATACCTCACCTCTACAAAAAAATTAAAAAATTAGCCGAGTGTGGTGGCGTGTACCTGAACTCCCCCAAATTAAAAATAAAATAGTGAATCAATCTCTCTCTTGTTTGAAGTTCAGCGATTTTTACCGAACAAGGCAGCCCCTCAGCAGAAGGAGCAGTGTGGTAGAATTATGTGGGAATCACACGAGGGTTCTGCCCTGTTGACTGTATGCGTGAGCATGGCCAAGTGTTACTGGGGCTATGGCAGCCAAAAGATCTCAACAATTTGGGTAAGGGAAGCCTAGTTTTTGCTACAATAAAGGCCAGGATACAAAGGATGTAAGTTTCTCACCCATCTTCTCTGCAGCTGATCTTGCAGTTGACAAAAACAAAGTAGCGTTGGTGACATTTCCCCTTGCCACGCCTCCTGCTCGTGGTTCCTGTGATATCTTCTGTGACTTATGGGTCATCTGGCTACACAGAGGCCTGCACATCTTTTCTCACTCTAAGGGCATACAAAATAGCTGTGAAAATGTGGTGCAAGATTGCTTTTAAAATTTTTGCTTTTTTTTAAAGTTTTTTTTTTGAGTCAAGGTCTTACTCTGTCACCCAGGCTGGAGTACAGTGGCATAACCACTCACTGAAGCCTTGGACCCCTGGGCTCAGGGGATCCTCCCACCTCAACCTCCTGAGTAGCTGGGGCTGTGAGCACATGCCACCATGCCTGGCTAATTTTTCTATTTTTTTTTTTTTTATAGACAGGTCTCACTTTGTTGTCAGGCTGGTCTCGAACTCCTGACCTCAAGCGATCCTCCCACTTTGGCCTCCCAGAGTGCTGGGATTATAGGCAGGAGGCACCACACTCAATCTATACCTTTTTCTTAATAAAATACTTAATAAAAACACTTTAAGGCCGGGCTCGGTGGCTCAGCCTATAGTCCCGTGCCTTTGGGAGGCTGAGGTGAGTGGATTGCCTGAGCCCGCAGGTTCGAGACCCGCCTGGGCAACTTGGCGAGACCTCATCTCTACAATAAATCAAAAATTAGCCAGGCGTGGTAGCACGTACCTGTAGTTTCAGCTACTTGGAAGGCTGAGGCGGAAGGATTGCCGGAGCCCAGCAGGTCGAGGCTGCGGTAGCTGGGAGCGGCCTCTGCACTCCAGTCTGGGCGACGGAGTGAGACTCCAACTCAAAAAGAAAAAACCAAAGAAACAAAAATACTTTAAGAACTTATCCACAATAATTCAGCCCTTTTTCTCACTTTCTAAGCAATTTACTTGAATTATTATGCCTCTAAAGAAAACCTAAAGCTTTGAAAAATATTCTCATTGCTATCTGCCTTCCACCTCTCCCTTTCCTTTTGGTACCTTCTTAGTGTTTGGGGAGAGGGCCTACTTGCTGTGATCACTTGGGTGTCCTACATGGTGCTTGTTTCTTCACTGCCCTTCAACCTCTGTGTGACACCCTTGGCCTGGAAATTGTCTGATCCACAGTGAAGAGGCTTCCTCCTCCTCCCTCAGAATTCTTTCCTTTTTTTGAATTGGGCTCTCACTCTGTCTCCCAGGCTGGTGCGCAGTGGCACAATCACGGTTTACCACGGCCTCGACTTCCTGGGCTCAGGTGATCCTCCTGCCTCAGCCTCAGGAGTAGCTGGGACTACAGGCACAGGCCACCACACCCAGCTAATTTTTTTTTTTTTTTTTTGTGGTTGTTGTTGAGACCAATTCTCACTGTGTCGTCTAGACTGGTTTCGAACTCCTACGTTCAAGCGATCCTCCCACCTCGGTCTCTCAAAATGCTGGGATTACAGACATGAGCCACCACTTCTGGCCCTTCCTCAGGATTCTAAGAGCCCTCTGGAATTCTGGAATGTGCCTGTCCCCCCAGCAGCAGGGTGGGAGAGTGTGACTGGAGAAGAGCCCGTTCAGCAGGCGTAATGACTGGCAGTTTGGTTTGCCCTGGGTGGCCCACCCACGGTGAGTGTGAAGCTGAGATGGGTGATGCCCTTGGTCCCAGAGCTGTGGTGCTTAAACATCTTACAGTAGACCAGTGATGAAGGGAAACCTGGACACAGCCCTCTCCCCTAGGGAAGGATAGGGCTCATCTGTGATTTAACATCAGCAAGAGATGATTCTTTTAATAAACCACAGACCCATAAGTCAAGGACATAGACCCAGTGCAAAAACTTTTCCAGCTATGTTTAGAAACAAATTCCTTCCTGATTGCTGTGACCCAGACTTCAGTCTCAGGTGTGGTCCCAGCTTCAGAGAAATCAGAATTCAGTCAGGGTGGTCTGACTGCAACCAATCCAAATTCCTTCCTTGAAACGTGTTGCTGTGGAGTGAAAATTTTAAATCCCTTTGGCAAGTCAGATGATTCATGCACAGCACACTTAATTTGAAAAATATCCTGCATAAGGCTGAGTGTGGTGGCTCACGCTTGTAATCCCAGCACTTTGGGAGGCTGAGGTAGGAGGATTGCTTGAGCCCAGAAGTTTGAGATCAGCCTGGGCAACATCGCAAGACCCTATCTTTACAAAAATAAAAATAATTGGCCAAGCATGATGGCATATGCCTGTAGTCCCAGTTACTCGGGAGGCTGAGACAGGAGGATGGCCAGAGCCCAGGAGATTGAGGCTGCAGTGAGCCATGATCATGCTACTACATTCTAGCCTGGATGACAGAGTGAGACTCTAACTCAAAAAAAAAATATTCTGCTTAAAAATATTCTGTAATTAATAATGTTACCCCTATGATAGTGAGAAAATTCTGTCCTGTAAGAACATTCATGAGGAGGTTGATACGTGATTTGAAAAGCTTGAATCTGGCTGGGTGCAGTGGCTCATGCCTGTAATCCCAGTACTTTGGGAGGCCAAGGTGAGAGGATCGATCACTTGAGCCCAGGAGTTCAAGACCAGCCTGAGCAACATAGCAAGACATCATCTCTACCAAAATAAATAAATAAATAGATCGATTAAAAAAAATTAGCTGATGTGTACTCACGTGTAGTCCCAGCTACTACAGAGGCTGAGGTGGGAGGATCACCTTGAGCCTGAGAGGTCGAGACTGTGGTGAGCTGTGATAGTGCCACTGTACTCCAGCTTGGGCAAAAGAGTGAGACCTTGACTCAAAAGAAAGAAAAGAAAAAAGAAAAGCTTGGAATCATGGGACATATTAAGAGGAAGGATAGAAACATCATCCTTTCTAATCAACCGCTAATGAAGTTCCGTGAATGTCCTGGGCTGTTTGCTGTTTCAGGTGCCTCGAGTCTTCATCGGTAAAGATTGCATAGGCGGCTGCACTGACCTTGTGAACATGCAGCAGAGCGGGGAGCTGCTGACACGGCTGAAGCAGATCGGAGCACTGCAGTAATCACAGGTGTGGGACCGTGGGATGTGGGGTGGGAGCACAGAGAGACAGCAGAACTCTACTGTCATAGTTCATTCCACTGCAGGACGGCATCCTGGCTGGGGACAGAATGATCTGGGGGAGCTGAGGAACTGTGACATCAATCACTTGTGAATTTCACACTTTACAAAAGGATTAATTGTGCCAATGGGAGAAATCCTTCCCTCCACCTTCATTGAACAAGTATTTATTGAGCATGTGTCAGATGCTTTTCTAGACACGGGGAGGGGATATAGTGGCACACCAAAAGATAGCGTGGAACTTATATTCTAGGGAGGTAGAGAGTTCAAAAAGCAAGCAAGCAAATAATTCCTGAAACAAGTAAATCAAATAATGTGGTAGAACATGGCGGGAGGCGGGGAACAAACTAACTAACATGAAAAGGAGGCCCTTTCTCAGGAGGGGCTGGTTGAGCTGAGATCTGGTTGACACAGAAACAGCTACATGTAAAGATGAAGTAGATGAACTTTCCAGGCAGAGGGGAAAGCAAGTGCAAAGGCTCTGAGGTGGCCACGAGTCAGAGAGGTTTCAGGAACAGAAAGAAAGCAAGAACAGAGGGAGTGCAGTGCAGTGCAATGAGGTGGACAAGGAAGAATTTCAGGCAGGAACAGAGCACGCAGGTCACGGTAAGCAGCTGGGATTTATTCTACATGCTCCGTGAGACTGAGGGACTCTTGGCTTCACCCATGTTCAGGTGGCAAATTGACTCAGTCTAATTGGCTTCCCTTTCACTAAAGCAAAGTTTCTAAAATCAGTAACCTAAAGGAGGCCTTTGGCTCAGTGGAAAACCACAAGATAAGGCTCTCTTTAGAAAGGAACCTGGATGCTCTTGGAGTCTGGCGGGCTTCTCCCTCCCCAGCTTCCGAAAAGGCCAATTCCCCTTACCCACATGCAGAGAGACAAGCGCTGCTTTATCTGAGGGAGAAACTAATGATTCTTTAACCAAATTGTTCTTTGAGGGGTCTATATTGCCTATTAATTAATAGCATATCCCTTGAGCAGTGAGTATACATAATTTGTGATGGTTACTTAGAATAGCAACAGAACGGGGAGAGATCTGAACAAATACAATTGAGTACCCTGAAATAAAATAGCCAATGCTATAAGTCTTCTAATCACATCTCTACATCATTGTCACAGCAGGGGAGCCCTGTATCTGTTTGGGTTCATTTCCTAGCCTCACCCCAATGAACAGTGTTACCAAGTGTTTCCTATTCTGGAACATATGTAGCAGTTTAGGTTTAGATTAAGGCTCAGCCTGTAATCCCACTCCTTTGGGAGGCTGAGGTGAGTGGATTGCCTGAGCCCGCAGGTTTGAGACCCGTCTAGGCAGCAAGACCTCATCTCTACAATAAATCAAAAAATCAGCCGGGCATGGTAGCGCATGCCTGTAATTCCGGCTACTTGGAAGGCTGAGGCGGAAGGATCGCCAGAGCCCAACAGGTCGAGGCTGTGGTGGCCGGGAGCAGCCACTGCACTCCAGTCTGGGTGACAGAGTGAGAATCCAACTCAAAAAAAAAAAAAAGGAATGTGGCTGGGTGTGGTAGCATATACCTGTAATCCCAACTACTTAGGACACCAAGGTGGGGGCATTACTCAAGACCAGGGATTTAAGACCAGCCTGGGTAACAAAGTGAGACCTCATCTCTACAAAAAATACAAAAATTAGTCACACGTGGTGGTGCATGCCTGTAGTCCTAGCTACTTGGGAAGCTGAGGCAAGAGGATCACTTAAGCCCAGAAGTTCAAGATTGCAGTGAGCTATGATTACAACACTGCAATCCAGCCTGCACAATAAAGCAAGACCCTGACTCTCAAAATAAATTTTAAAAAACATAAAAAACAAAAAATGCAAGAAGATGGGAAATAACATTTCTTCAGGTACCTCTATTTTGGTGTGGGCTTTAGAGTCCCCCATAGTCAGAAGGTTTTGTTTTGTTTTGTTTTTGAGTCGTTTTTGAGTCAGTGTCTCGCTCTGTCGCCCAGGCTGGAGTCTGCAGGGCTCACTTCAGCTTTGACCTCTTGGGCTCAGGCATGCCTCCCTCCCCAGCCTCCTGAGTAGCTGGGACTATGGGAATATGCCACCACACCTAATTTTAACTTTTTTTTTTTTTTTGGTAGAGATGAGGTTTTGCTATGTTGCCTGGGTTCAAAAGGTTTCTTTATTTGCATTTTCCTTCAGCTAATTCTATGCTGCTAGTGTTTTGCTGGCAGCTGCCTCTCAAGGCCATCTATAACAAGCTGTGCTTAAATGGCAGATGGAACTGTACTTATAACAGAGGAGGACGAGAATATTTACCTTACAAGAAGATCCAAGTCTTTGTTTCTTTCCTGGCAGAACAGACCCCATATTGACATCCTCCCTCAAGAGCTGGATGACAACAGATGATGACTGGAGGAATTTGGGACACAAAGAGCTTTTTTCTTCATTTGGCTCAGTATTGAAAAGTGAATCAACTTGCCCTTAGCCACAGGGCCAAGAAGGTTGATGGACCATCTTGGTTTTCTTCTGGATTTATCCTTTGCGTTTCACTCACTGACCCAAAAGTTGTTCTTTTTCCTTGGCACGTGTCTCTTGCTAACCATTCTCCAGGTGCTGGCATGCCTCTACCTCTAAGCTAGTGCTTTTCAACCATGTTCATCCAGACATCCCCCTACCCCAGGATGGATTTACAGTTGATCTTCTGCACCTGCCAGTCTGATGAAATTATTTTGCTGCTTGACCCTGTGGAATTTGTATTATGAAATCAGTGGGTATTTTGAATGTGTTTTTCAAACTGTCTGTATCTTCCCAGTCAACCCTATCCCATCCCAACCCACCTTGAGAATCATTTCTCTGTACCAGTGTTCTTGACCTTGCTGTCTGAAAGATCACGTGGGAAATGATCAACAATCCCATGAAAGGTCTAAGGGCCCAAATTAAGAAAGTATATGGAGAGTTAAGCACGGTTAGTCTTCACCAGGGGTCACGTGGGTCAGAGGCACAAGTTCAGAGGCTGCGACCGGGCATGGTGGCTCATGCCTCTAATCCTAGCACTTTAGGAGGCTGAGGTGGGAGGATTGCTTGACCCCAAGCATTCAAGACCAGCCTGGGCAACATAACAAGACCTTATCTCTACAAAAAATAAAAACAAATACAGATGCTGCAGTCATGTGGCAACACTGTTATTTAAGATGGTTCTCCGGGTCATCCTGAACAACCATGTATGAATTTGATGTAGATTACCAGCAAAATTAAGGCATAAGATGCAAAACATTATCATAGGAAACTTGCCTTCCCAAGAGTGTATCTGGGAGAACTCCAAAACTTAAGTATCCCTTATCATGAATTTTGTCTGCTCTAGAATTGTAAAATTGTTAATTTCCTCCTTCGGTCTCTAGTGAGAATGGTTCACTTATTTTCTAATAAAGAAGTACCTATCAATGACTCTGTGATGTTTGTTCAATTATTTTCCACATTCTGAAAACATTAAAGAATGTATTATGTGAAATACACCAGCTTACAGTTTTATTCATGTTTGTCCCTGGCATTACAAATAGGCACATGCTGCTATCACCTACTGGATACGGATGGTTGATATAATTTTTAAATGTCATATTTAAAATGAAAATACCGCTGTAGCTGAATAAGGACTAATATTAAGGATGAATGATAAATATTAACTGAATAATGTTTAGGTTCAATAAGAGTCTTCCATTTTTCATTTCCTACCTAATGCTCTTCTGTTTTTAGCGTCTTTCCCTTGAGAGTCCTAGCCATTCTCTTCAACCAGGATTGCTAGAGATGGTTGTATGGATTACACACTGCACAACACCATGAATGTTACTCCTGGAGCTTATAGCCCCTGATCCACTCTGGACCACTGGCCTGCACCCTCCTCCATACTTCCACGTTCTCGTTCATTGTGCTTGCTCCTTTGTTCTACTTTCAAATTTCTTGTTCTTTAAGGCTCCGTTTACAGACTGTCTCCCTGTACTTTCTCTCTCCTCCACCTGCCTTTTGACTAAAAGTCATTGCTCCCTCTTCTGTAATCCCAAAGCTCCGTGCATATAAGTATTTACAGCTTGTGTCAGACTATTTATAGTTAATTATCTGTACTGGTCTCATGCCCGATTCAGAAATACCCACAGCCAAGAACCAAAGTTAACTGTCTTTGTAAGCCCTGTTTCTGGCCTAGAAGATCTAGTTTTATCAAAACAACACATTCACATGGTTTAAAAAGTCAAAGAGTACTAACAGTCATTCCAAACACAGTCCTGGCCCCACATGTGTCAGTTTTATGAATATTTACACCTATTTTAAAAGACTACAAAATGTGTTCTCCCTAAGAAGTGGGAGCTGAACACTGTATACACCTGGGCACAAGGCTAGGAACCACAATGGGGCAGTCCTAAAGGGAGAGGAAGGGAAGTGGTGATGCACACTTGTAGTCCCAGCTACTCAGGAGGCTGAGAAGGAAGTATAGTCTGAACCCAGAAGACTTGAGGCTGCGATGATCCGTGATTGTCCCATTGCACTCCAGCCTGGACAACAGAATGAGACCCTGACTCAAAATATAAATAAATAAAATAATGAACATGAAAGTAAAACTAGAGGTGTTAGACATGTATCTGCCCCCTACGTTAGGAAAACACTTGTACATATAGTGTCTCTAAGGTACTGATAAAAATACCTTGGAGGCCTATGTGCCCCTCCCAAGAGTATTCCCTTCCTCCCTCCCTCCCTCCTTCCCTCCCTCCTTCTATCCATAGAGGTAACTGCTAGTTCATTTTTGTTGTCATTATCCTGATGCTTCTCTTTCTAGTTTTATTCCCTAAATTATCCCCAAGGAATGCATTTTCTTTTTGAAAAGCAGTAGCAAACATTGAGCCAGCTATGTAAGGAGAGGACAAAACTATCACAATTACATGAACAATCCTAAGAACAGATAAACTAAACACTGACTGAGTTATAGACTGGCTTTGTCATCCCTGGGAGTTTCTCAGAGTCCTCCTGGGGAAGCTGGGGGTGGCCTGAATGAGTCCTTTGGAACACAGAGCACCCCACCATCACAGAGGTTATTGTATGAACCAAGTGCCATGTGATCTGGCATGGGCACTGGGCGTGGGTGGTTCTGCATTTCCGCCTCCAAGTCCAGCGTGGCCCACCTCCAGCCTCCAGGAGTGGGTGAGAGCACACTCATGCGCCTCAGCTGGCCAGGAGGGCAGCGCATAGGACAGAAATGTCAGCACAAGGCAAGCTATGTACAGATAACAAATGACCTGCTTCCAACCCACCTAGGCTTTCTGTCCTCAAGTTAAAACAAAAAGTATACAACAGCAGTGTCCTTGACATGGGAATTGCATTCTCCAGCCTGACTGGTGCCCTCCATTCCTGGGGCAGAACTTTCCATCTGGGATCGCCCTTCACTGTCTGTGGGGGTTCCCTTTGTCTCTGTCCTATGTTGGGTCTCCTGAGACCCACATAGATTAGTTAGCATACAGGCTAAGCTGCTATAACAAAGACACAAAGCATGATAGAAGGTTCTTTCTCTGTCTCCTAACAGCCTAGAGGCAGACAGGTGATATTTGCTCCAAGAGGTCATAATTGACCCAGGAGTCGTGTGCACCACTTCCGCTCACATCTCATGGACCAGAACTTAGTGTCATAGCCCCACTCAGGTGCAGGGGAGCCTCTTGTACAACTAAACCTCTGGGCAACCTATACCCCCACCCCAAAAAAAGCTATGGAAAGAAAATTAGCATATTGTGGTCATTCTCTTTTTTCAGTCTTTTTCTTCTGTGCCCTTTTTTCTTTTCTTTCTTTCTTTCTTTTCTTTTCTTTTTTTTTTTTTTGAGTTGGGGATCTCACTCTGATGCTCAGGCAGGAGTGCAGTGGCATATTCACAGTTCACCACAGCCTCCACCTCCGGGACTCAGGTGATCTTTCCACCTCAGCCTTCCAAGTAGTTGGGGCTACAGGCATGTACACCATGCCTAGTTAATTGTTTTATTTTTTGTAGAGATGAGGTCTCATTATGTTGTCCATGCTGGTCTTGAACTCCTGAACTCAAGTGAACCTCCTGCCTCAACCTCCCAAAGTGCTGAGATTATAGGTGTGAGTCACCATGCCCAGCCAGAAGGGACTATCAGGGAGTACTGAGTACTCAGAGGTCGGCACTAAGGGCTGGCAGAAGAAAGCAACAAGAATAACCAAGCGAAAAATTCAGAGCCAAAGCTCTACTCTGTTTACTAAAAGAAATGACTTCATCTCCTGTGAATGTCTCATTTTAACAACAGACTTCTCTCTGCTTCTTCCAATCTGGCTCCTTGAACAGTCATTCTTCCCAATTCAAGGCTACCTGAGATGGCCCTGAAAGGGAAGGAAGACCCAGGGATGATAACTGGGTCTGAGTGGCCCAGACCACACTGTTTACAACCCTAGTGAGTATTATTAGGCCATTATCTTGATATTCGAATGGAAGAGAAAGCCATGACCCCCAGTTTACTATACCATAATAATTATTCACTGGTTCTGAGAAATATTTTAAAGAATTGGGTGCCTGAGGTATTTTACTTAAAATTCCTTTTTCATATCAATAGCAATCTTTTCCTACTAAATACACCAGATGTTTGAAGTAGCAGAATTTAATCTTGCTCATTAGTGGAAGGAAATTCTGGCCTGGTCCCTTTAAGCACAAATACTATTTAAACAGGTGTCTATATTTATGCCTACTTTTATACCTCCTGTTCCCAGACAGCTCCTCTGGTGAGCTGTGCAGAGCCGAAGGAAAGAGAGAAAAGAAGGGGACGTGGGGAGCCAGTGAAGGTGCACGACGCTGTGTGACAGGGACCCTGGGCATCAGTGCCTTCTGCCCTTCCTGTGCATGTGACTCCTTCCTTCCAGGTGCCAGAGAAGCCTCTGGGGACCTGAGCTGGGTTTGTTCTGAGCAGAGAGCAGAGCAGCTATCTTCTTCCTTTTCTCTCATGTGCCTTGTGAAACTTGGACCACTTCACACATAAAATTACAAGTTGTGTGTAGAGTGAGGGTTTTGCACTTCTTCTCATTCTTCCAAGTCATCCTGGAGAACTGGGCATAGATTTTTTTTTTTTTTTAAGTCAGAGTCTCACTCTGTCACCCAGGCTGGAAGGCAGTAGCATGATCACAGCTCATTGCAGTCTCATCTTCCTGGACTCAGATGTTCCTTCTGCTTTGGCCTCTCGTGTGACTGGGACTACAGGCATGCACCGTCTGTGGTGCCAGCTTTTTTTTTTTTTCTTTCTATTTTTTGTAGAGACTAGGTATCGTCATATTGCCTAGGCTGGTTTTGAATTCCTGGGCTCAAACTATTCTCTTACCTTGGCCTCCCAACGTGGTAGGATTACAAGCATGAACCATAGCACCCCAGCCGGCATGGATGATCTTTAACATAACCTGCCCTGGGTTCTAACCACAGGTGTTAAACGGGGACCAGAGAATCCATTCTGGGAACAGAGGACCAGCCACTCCCAGGAGGGCAGAATTAAAGAATACAGGTGGAGGCCCACACTCTTAACCACCCTGCATTTTATTCAGTCTTTCACCATAAGGGGCCTGTGTTTCCTGACCCAATGGAACCACTGACAGACCTCCCTGGACCTCCATGCACTGAGCCAAACCTCAAGAAATGATTTGATTCTTCTCCAAAGTAGACTGTGTCTTGGCTCAGTATTTCCCAGAGTAGGTTCTTCAGAGCACTGGTTCAAGGGTACATTAATAAATGTTCTATGAAAAAAGGGGTTCCATGGTTCAATGAGTTTGGGAACTGCTAGGTTACATAAAGTACTGACCTGCAGGACTCATGCTCGCTTTGACAGGCCTTGCTTTTTATCCTATAAACTTTAAAAACAGATGTTCTTAGCCTCACCGAACCCCACAAGCACATGAATGTTTGCCTCTTTCCCTTTGCTGAGATATAGGAAGGCAACATGGGATGGATGGTGGGAACTAGACTCCCTGAAGGGCACCTCCAGCATGAAAAGATGAAGGGGGATGGGCCACGTAGTGTTGTGTAGCAGGTATCCTCAGCCAGTCCCTAAATCCAGTCTTACCCGTGGGCCCCTCAGGACATACTGTGCTACCAGCCTCTGTACTGGGTTAGAAGTGAACATTTGATTTGTCGTGGACATCAGCCCAGAGCAAGGCAGCAGCACTAGAAAGTCCCCAGGCTTGACAGATCTACTCAGCAGGCACCACCCACGCAGGCTGGTGAAGACTCTGCCAGCATCCTCAGGCTGACAGCTTGACCTCAGAACTTGCCAGAGCCTGTAGGATGTTGGTGTATAATGTGAATTTCCAAAGCTGTGACAAAGAAACACCTGTCAGAATTTGTTTTAAGGGGCACACGCATTGGAAATGCTGGTTTATTGCCCTCTCACTTCTCTCCCCTTTGCCAATCCTTGCTTACTTTTTGGAAGTTGACACCATTTCATGCAAAGGATGCTGCTAGGATCTGAATGTTTGTGTCCCTCCAAAACTCATATGTTGAAATCCTAACCTCCAAGGTGATGGTATTAGGAGGTGGGGCCTTGTGGGAAGTGATTAGATCATGAGGGTGAAGCCCTCATGAATGGGATTAGTGCCCTTAAAAAAATTTTTTTTTTTATCCCTCCTTTTTATAATTTTTATTTCAGTAGCTTTAGGGAGTACAAATAGTTTTTGGTTATATGGTTGCATTGTATAGTGGCAAAGTCTGGACTTTAAGTGTCCCTACCACCTCACCTGTGCACATTGTACCTGATGGGTAATATTTCATCCTTCCACTCCTTCCTACCCTTTCCCTTCTGAGTTCCCAGTGTCCATTCTCTATGCTTCTGCAGAACTTTAGTTTAGCTCCCACTTATAAGTGAGAACATGCCATGTTTACATTAGTTCACTTAGGATGGTATTCTCCAATTCCATCCAAGTTGCTGCAAGGCATTATTTTATTCCTTTTTCTGGCTGAATAGTATTCCATGGCATATATATATATCACATTGGCATTATCCATGGATCAGTTGATGGGCATTTAGGTTGATTCCACATCTTTGCAATTGTGATTAGGTCGTGAGGATGGAAACCTCATGAATGGGATTAGTGCCCTTTTAAAAAGGACCTAAAGGGCTAGATTGTCCTTTCTACCATGTGAGGACATAGTCAGAAGGGACAACCTACAAACACAGGTCCTCTCATGACACAGATGCTGCTAGCATCTTGATCTTGGACTTTCCAGTCTTCAGAACTCCGATAAAGAAATTTCTGTTATATATAAGCTACCTAGTCCATGTTATTTCTTTCTTTCTTTTTTTTTTATTTCAGTTGGAGTCTCACTTCATCGCCGAGGCTGGAGTGCAGTAGCACGCTCATGGCCACCCCAGCATTGACGTGCTGGGCTCCGGTGATCCTTCTACCTCAGCTTTCCAAGTAGCCGGAACTATAGTCACTTGCTGCCATACCTGGCTAATTTTTTATTTATTGTAAAGACAAGTTGCCCAGGCTGATCTTGAACCCACGGACTCTGGCAGTCCACTCGCCTCAGCCTCCCAAAGTGCTGGGATTATGGGCTGAGTCACCCAACCTGGCCCATGTTATTTTATCAGAGCAGTCCTCACATCCTGACAAACGCTGAACAGGTGCATCATGTCAATGGTTGGTATTTCTTCTATGGCAGTATCCTCTAATGTATTTACATTTTCAGCTGATATAATGTCACAAAATCCACCAAAATCTTCGTCTGCTGGTTCAATTCAAGCATCACTGTAGTCCGCAGTCTGTTCCAAGAGTTGTTTGAGCTGGTTGACCAACACAGTCCAAAACATTAGCAATTTTGTAAATGGCATCCTTTGGCCTGAACTCTTCTGGAAAGTTATGGGTCCTAAAACTCTGCTAACAGCAGCAAGCATGCCATTACCAAAAGCAAACACAATAAGGTGCTTGTACTTGCTCTTTCTGAATTGTGGATTCCCTCGGTCATGAGGCTGTATTGTGGATGTCACAAGGGAATGGGCAATAAAGTCACAAGAAGATCACAAGGTAAGCAACTCCATACAGACAGAAAGATTAGTGGCTGCAGAGGGCTGAGGGAAAGGCTTGAGAGGAAGCAGGGAGACTGCTAATGAATATGGGTTAGTCTTTGGGGTGATGAGAACTCTAAACTTGATCATGGGGGTGGTTGTATAACTCAGAATATACTAAAACTACTGAAATATGCATGCTGATGGATAAATTGTATGGTATGTGAATTATATCTGAATAAAACTGTATATATGTAAAAAAAAAATAAAACTAAGATAAGGACACATATTTTAAAAAGTGCCAAGTACAGTGACTCATGCCGGTAATCCCAGCACTTTGAGAAGTGGAGGTGAAAGGATTGCCTGAGCTCAGAGATTTGAGACCAGCCTGGGCAATTTGACGAGACCCTGTCTCCACAAAAAATAAAAAATTTAGCCAGGCGTAGTGGCACATGCCTATGCTTCCAGTCACTTGGAAGGCTGAGGCGGAAGGATCATCTGAGCTCAGTAGGTCAAGGCTGCAGTGGTTGGGTGACAGAGTGAGACTGCAACCAAAAAAAAAAAAAAATTCACAAAGCAATATGAGAAGCACTTACCTAGAAACAAATTTTTTTCATTTTTATCCAGTTCTGTTGGTCTACAATGAACTCATGTCTCATGTCACCGGTCTATAGTGGTTAGTCAGAACACATTGTTCTAGCTACCCATACTTTTTTTCTTTCTTCTCACTCTTCCTCCTTCCTGCCTTTCTTTCACTCTCTCCTTCCCTCCCTCCTTCCCCTTCTCTTCTCTTCCCCTCCCCCCTCCTTTCCTTCCTCCTTCCCTCCCTCCTTCCCTCCTTCCTTCCTTCCCTTGCTACTTTATTGAAGCACATTTTATTCAAAGAGAGAATCTTTATCTCCTAACAGGACTGGTCCTAGAATCTAAAATTGCTGTTCCAAGGATAGATTCTTATGGCTTAGAAGCCACATGATCTAGATTTGAATTTTGTAGGCTATTTTCTTGCTGGGTGACTACAGTTAGGCAAATCTCTCCAGCCTGGGTTCTTATGAGAATAAAAAATGAAATTAACCAATTAAATTAAAATTAAAGATGATTAGCAGAGAAACCTTGCTCCCTGACTGTGGGAGCAGAATCAGCCCTGCAACCACTGCCCCCACCCCAAGCACTTCCCACCAGAGCAAGCTGTTTTCCTATGAACTGTTTTGGGATAATATTAACCATAAGGTTGGTGTGTTAACCAGTCACAACGTTTGAAGAATCATGATCAGACTAGACCTTGGAGCAGTTTCCTGAGAGGAAGGTGAGGATGAAAGTGTGAGAGGAAGGATGACCTTGATGACTCCTTGATCTTGGAGTCAGCCTTATGAGTGAACTCAAGGAGTGCGTCTCCGGTGACAAGCTCAGTTTTCACCTGTCTTCCTCATACTGCACAAAGACAGCAGGGCAGCAGCCTTCGGAGACAAGCCTCAGTGTTGGTGCTAGCTGATTGTTGCATGTTGTTCTTAGAATGCTTGTGGGGGGCCGTTTGCTAGTGAGTGGAACATGTAAGATTTGGAGTCAGGTCTGAGTTCTTCCCAACTCTGCCACTTATTAATCATGTGGCCTTAGAGTGTCACTCTCTGTGCTCATGTTAGAATGAAAATAGTGACAGCTACTGGCTCACGGGATTGCTGGGACAATGTCATGATAATGATAATGATGGTCATAAGACTTACATAGCACTCTGCAAGGCACCGGCTTCAGCTCTTTATGCCTGTGACCTCATTTATTCCTTCTAATGACACTATGTCCATTAGCCCCATTTTATAAATGAGTAAACTAAGTCCAAAGAGAGGCAGCTTTACCTCTCTGAGGTCACAGAGCTGGGATTTGAATTAACTCAGGCAGTCGGCTTCATGACTCAATAATGAACAGTAGACTTCTGTCCTGTGCTGTATTCTCTCTTCCAAAGGAAATAATGCATGCAAAAGGTCTGGCCCTTAGAGCACAATCAATGGTGATGTTGAAATCGGGAATACTTCCAGGTCCTCAGGCCTCACCAGCTTATGTGTAACTGACTGCAAGTTCGGCCACTCGCCACCCAAAGCCAAACTCAAGAGATTAGATGGTAGAAAAAAAGTGACTATTCCAAAAGCTGGCAGTTGGGGAAATGGCCAGGTTTATGCCTCACACAGGCCATTTCCACTTTGGGCCTGTGTGTGGGAGCTTAAGAAGGGAAACCAGTTGTGGGGAGCATGTGAGAGTAGCCATAGGTGCTGGCTTATGTGGCTTGTTCCAATGGCTATCCTGAGTTCTGGTCCCATCTGCCCAGGTGGCACCAACTCAGAGCTGTATAATCTCAGAGATTAACTGCAGCTTTAAAATGACCTCTGAAGGTGGGGGTGGGAGGGGGCTGGGAATTCCACTGCCATCCAATTTGCTTCAAGATTAGCCTCCAGAACCTCTAGGCAAGCACATAATTAGATAATGCAAGGGAGTGCCTGGTGTGAAAAGGGAGGAAAGGGAGAGAGAGAAAAAACATGATTCAAATGCATTTTGAAATGAGCTACCAGGCTACGTATAGACTTCATACAAACACCTCAGTCTGCCTCAAACACAGGTCCCAAAGTCTCCTGAAGTCACTCGTGGGGTGTCTCATGTGGCCCTCCTGCCCTTCCATACTTGTTCCTCCCCGAAGCCCTGCTCATGAAATCCCTTGGGGTGGTGCCTCATCCTGCATCTAATTCTGGTGTTTCCTGAGGCTCTCTCCTGGCCAAGTTTCCTGGGCCCCAGGCAGAAATGGGACACCTGGGCCATTAACAGTCAACGTGACCACTCAGAGACCAGTAGCTCTGTGGAGTTCTCCATGAACTATGTTATATCACTTTCAGCAGACCTTTCCCAAGCAACAACTATGTTTCAGAGATAGTGCTAGAAGACATACAGAAACAAAGCAAGAGGTAGTGATGGCCCAACTTCCGTGGATGTCTGAGAGAATGACGTTTCGTGAATAGCAAACATGAAAATGAAATCGATGTAAGTATGTCCAGACTGACACCCTGTAGGGGCTTAGGGCCACCTGATGCCTACTAACACTGAGGTCCTAGGCGGGATCAGATTTTGTTATTATATTTACTAAAAATTGTGAGTGTTCTCAAAGAGGTGTTGGTGTTGAAGGTAATGGTGGTGGTGGTGGTGGTGGCGGTGATAGTATCCAGCCTAGGAAAATGCCCAGATAATACTTGATAGCAATGATTGACCTATTTATGTGATTTAAATGATCACCTTTATATATGAATTCTTGCCAGGGAAATTACCTTAACTGTTGCTCCACCTAGTCAACTGTTGCTCACCAGAGCACTGCAGCATTGCAATCATCCTTCCTACCTGTTGCCAGGGGTTCCAGTAGGTAGTCTCTCAAGGATTTTGGTCTGCAGTTACTCCAAACCAAAATGTCCTTATTGTTTCTAAAGTAATTCATCCCTCAGGGGGTTCTTTGATCCAGAGTGAATACTGTAAATTTTAGAAAACCAGTCCTACTCCTCTTCTAATCAATGGAATGGAAGCCCCAAGAATGATGGTGAGAGTGCCCCAGGCAACAACATGGAGAGAATTTGAAAAGAGATCTCTAGAAAAATGAAAATTGCCTACATAAGTTCTAATTTTATGAAAATGAAAACCGTGGAGGTTATGTTTTTTCTACAGCCTCAAATTTACTAAAAGTAAAAGCAAAAGCAAGATACTTCCAGCCAGGAGTAGGTAGGAAAAAGCACTCAGAAGTTCCAAGCCAGCCTAGGTAAGGATAGTGGTTACTTAGTAACTCCACAACTCCTGTGATAAAAAAACTGGTTTAACCAAACTGAGTGTGGCAAGACCCTAGGGCTTGAAAAGATGATTTATGTATGACTGAGCTCCAATATTTCTTACAGTTCTTACAGAGCAGCTGAATATTTTTTGAAAATCAGAAGATAAGAAAAAGGTAGACATCTCAGGAGGAAAAAAAAGTATATTCTGAGAGAGTAGCAAATGCTATCATTGTAACAAAAAAATATTGTGGGGCTCAAATTTCCAGAATAAACTACTTTAAGCATATAAGTAGGAAGGCCAGACGTGGTGGCTCATGCTTATAATCCCAGCAGTATGGGAGGCCAAGGCGGGGGCACTGCCTGAGTCCAGGAGTTAAAGAACAACATGGGAAACATAGCAAGACCTCGTCTCTACAAACAACAACAACAACAAAAAACTAACCAGGTGTGTGGCACTCAACTATAGTCTCAGCTATTCAGGAGGCTGAGGCAGAAGGATCGCCTGAACCCAGGAGGTTGAGGCTGCAGTGAGCTGTGATCGTGCACTGCATTCCAGTCTGGGCAACAGAGTGAGACTCCAATTCAATCAATCAATCAATAAAACCCTTTTGGTAATTTCTGGCTGTTGAACTGTTGTGCTTGGACATGACATGACAGAGATCATGCCACCAGAAACTTTGGAGTCCTACAGATCACAAATATTAAGAGCAAAAGCATTTTAGAGGTAATGTAGGTAGCACGGGTAGAAGCAGCATCTTGCACGGATCTTGTTAGGTCAAAATCCCAGCAGAGCCTCCAAAATGTTAGGTCAGAACAGACAGAGGTGGGGAGAGGGTTCTTTGATCCAGCGCCATGCGTAAGAGGCAAAGAATTGCACAGAAGTTAGATTGGAAAATATAGTTTATTTAGACAGTAAACGAGAGAGAGAAAGAGAGAGAGATTGATTCAACTCCCCAAGGTAGGGGAGGAGGGTCAAAGATAGGAAACATGGCAGCCATAACTCAAAGAGCCATGTGGCAGATCAAAGTTTAGCAAAGCAGTGGCGAATGGTTGCTTGAGGTTGAATGGTTTTAAACCTTTCCTTTGATGGGGGCAGGCATTAAGGTGACTGGGTGTAGTCTTTTTCAAGTCATGAAGGGGCGGACGAGGACAGATACTGACAGCCAGTGATGGGCAGGTGATGGGCGGCAGGCAGATGAGTGGGTTAGTCACATGACTGTTACCATGTTGATGGGGTCTGTGTTAGTCACTGTCATAAAGGGTTGATTAGGCTAATTTTTTTCTTATGCAAATGCTTGAAATAGAAAAGTTAATTAGTACAAAACAAGCTGGGGAGGGGTTGTAAAACAATTATTGATAGCTACCTCTGGGAAACCAGTTCTGTCCTTGGCTAGTGATTAGACGGTAAACTAGGTAATGTTCAGAGAATATGACAACTAGGCAGTGCCAAAATGGCTTAAGATCATTCCATTTTGGCCTTACTCTTTCAGGTCTGAACGAAACAAGACAGGCACTAAGACATCAGTCAGAGACAAAGCTCGACCTTTAAGGAAAGCTAATATGTTGGTTTTGGTTAGTTTGTTCTGGAGTGCAAGAGCATAGCAGAGCTTCCCGGTTCAAGCTGGGACTACAGGTGTGCGCCACCATGCCAGGCTAATTTTTTTCATGTTTGTAGAGATGAGGTCTTGCTATGTCACCTAGACTGTTCTTGAACTCCTGGGCTCAATCAGTCTGCTCACTTTGGCCTTTCAAATTGCTGGGATTATAGGCATAAGTCACCAAGCCAGCTTCCTTTCTACTTAATTTTTTAAAAAAAGTAACATATTGTGTCCACTAAATTGCATGCTGTTTTCTTACATGGGAGGAAATTAGAGAGCTTTTTGCTCTGTACAGGTGAGAGAATGCCAGACACTCATGCTCTTGCTGATCATCAGCTCACTGCTGAACATTACACTGGAACAATAGAGCAGGAAAACGATTTCCACAGGGGAGTTATTTGCCTGCAGCTAAAGGAGTATTTGCATACAGCAAACATTGTGTCACACGGAAGCCTTTTTCCCCTTACCATGCCCAACCAGAACTCTGTCCCCTCATCCCATCTGACTGTCCAGCCTCCAGTGGAGACCCCAGGCAAAGGTGTCTCCAAGGATCATTTCGTTCATGTTCTGATTCCCTCAATAGGCAAACACTTATCTCTTTTCTATTCTATATGTTCAACTCCCCAGGCAGCTGGCCACTTGGATCACAGGTCCCATGTGCTTGCTGACTTCGGCTACTCCTGGCACAGGGCAAGCTATTTCAAGTGGGAGCATGTTTTCTATTTGCATTTGCAAGTTTGTGACTGTTGTTCCAGTTGGGGGGCAATCTGGTCTTTTCAGTGTCATTTTTATTACACACACACGCTGTACCAGGCCCCATGCTTGATGGAGGATCGGGAAGGGGGTCACAAAGAAAAATCAAGATATGTTCCCTGCCCTCAAGCAATAGCCCGGTAGAGACCACCAAGACCCAAATACCATAGTAAGTGCCACCACAAAGGTACGGATAGACAGCTAAGGAAGGACGCATGCAGAGGTAATGAATTCTTCCTAGAGAGTCACAAAAAGCAGCCGGGAACTGATGTTTTCTTTGGGCTTTTCAGAGTATGAAGAGTTTGCAAAGTAGACAGGGAATGGCAACCCAACCAGAGCCACTGGAAGACCATGAGGTGAGCTAGTGTGTCAACAATCCAAATAGACATCCAGGGTGTCAAGATGGGGGTGGCTTTTCTGTCATAGGGAGGAGTTTCCAGGCAGGAAAAACAGGGCCATGTTATAAAAGATCTGCTGGCAATGAGGACTGTGGAGATTTTTCTATAGGCAATGGAGGTCTTATAGAAAGGTGTGTGCTCAGATCAGATTTGTATCTGGAACATAATTCCAAAGGAACTGTGAGCCCTGTGTTAGAAGGTTTTATTGACAACTTGGGAACCTTCTGAGGAGCTGCATTATACACCATCCATCTTCATGTCATGGCTGCCTGGTCTCTCTCCCTCTTCTATCCAGGCTCCTCAGTCCTGGGAAGTTCCAGATTCTTATCCTTTTATTATGCAGAGCAGCTTCTTCACTTCTCAGGTCTTAGTCCCACCTAGCCAGCACTCAAGCCTGCAGGGGCTCACATTTATTGGTTAAATAATTACCAATAATTGCCTTGGTAATTATTTAACATATATGTGAGCCCCTGCAGGCTTGAGTGCTGGCTAGGTGGCACTAAATTACTAACACACACACAAAAAAGTGGTTATTTTCCTAAGAGAAATTCTGGTATCAGCTGCAGAAAGTAATATAAATTTTTCTATCTCCTCACACACGAGTCCTCTATAATATCAGCAACATTTTCAATATCGTATACATAATAGAAATTATCTGTGAAACAGAACTGTGCTTGAGAAGTACAAGGCAGTATTCTCCAAATCATTTCAGCATTTCAACATTCAAGGTAAAAATAACTACAGGAAACATCATTAAACTGATTTTTAAAAAAGGTTTATTTGTTACAAAATGTTAAATACTAAAACTAAAAACATATAAATTCAGGTCAGGCTATATTAAAATACACACATACCCTTCTTTGCAAAATTATTAAAGGTTGAATTACACCGATCTTTAAATAAAATAAAGTACTCTTTGAGGATTTTTGTCCGATTAACTATTCAGTGTAGTGTAATTTTAAAATTGCAGTTGAAAAGTTTAGCTGTCTTGGAAGTCAGATTTTTCCAATTCTTCAGCCTTCTGCTGCTACCCAATAGGAAGCCACCATGCTGGCTTGGACAGTGTTAATTGCAGTTACACTGCTCAAAGTTCCGTATTACAAATCTAGTTTCCTCTAATATGAACACAGAGTAGTCAAAAGTATACAAAGGGTTAAATAGGGTGAAAACCTGGCCCAGAAAGAAAAGGCCTTGGCTCTACTGATACTGTGTTGTCTCTAATTAAAATGATTGGCCAATACATGGAAGCAGAGATCAGCATGAAGCACACACCCATCTAGAAATAATCTTTCCATTAAAAAAACAAACAAACAAACTCAACACTAGCACTCATTTCTCCACGATAGTTCATTAGCATTTAAAAAATTTCTTGTTATTTTTAATTGAGTTAATTTAAAGCTATAGAAACATCTACATCCAAGTGAATTTAAACATGAATTGGATTTCTGCCCTGACTAGCTCTGGTGAGTTGTGACCTCTGGGGGTCTGAGTCACGCCCAGGTGGTAAAGAGCTTCCATAACAAAATTAAGTGCTCCAGTCAACAGCACCAGCCTTCAACTCCAACACCCACTCAGGCCTACCAACCTAAGAGAGCCATTGACAGTCTATTAAAACATTTCATAGTATTCTCAAGAAAATACTTTATTTTGCTTCACAACTTGTATTTTTCAGTTTTCTAGATTGAAAGTTACTGATTTAGGATTTTAAATGATGTAATTCGCATACAGGTGAGAATACACTTATGGAGAACAGAAGGTTATTGTTGCATTTGAAAAGTTCTTAAAGGTGAATGAATTTCTAGACATCTACCAGAGTCTATTCTTTACCATGCTAATCCTTGTCAAATGGGATTTACCAGTAGTTGATTAACTCAGGTGACTAAAATACAAAAAATATAATTCTAGTACTCTTCAATGACACAGTATAATTAAAATCAGGTTTCTTGGAACATATCTATAGGGAATTTTTACTGGTTCACTCTGACAATGTTGGTATACATACAAGGGCTAACTGTGTGGTGCCTAATACTATTGTATGAAACTGTTTAATCAATTCTTTGAAAAGTTGGGAAAACTGTGAATACTCTAAAGTCACTGGAAATTCAAAGAAAAATGTATTCCAAGGCTGAATTACAGATGAAAATAATGCTCACAATAACTTAGTAATCTGTTTTTATCTGGGAATCTCTGTGCTTGTGAGTTTCTGATGTAATTATTTCTGTATACATGTGATAAGAGAAAACCTAGCTCTGTCTTCTATCTCAGTCCATTCTCTCTACATGTAACAAGACTGATTTATATCCTGTCTTTATTACTGAGTAATCTTGAAGGATAAGATTCATGCTACTCCTTATCAGATAGCCTTGTGGTCCTTGGAGAGAACTCAAACAAGCCTGACATCCTGATCTTAGTGTACACACACACACACACACACACACACACACACACACACACACACACGTCTTGAATCTTTGATAGCAAATTTTCTCTAGAGAATCTTTTCATGTGAGCATTTTTATAAGCGGGTATTAAAATCAGGCTGGCCAGTCACTCTTATCAGCATCCTGGTCTTACAAAATGATCAAGAAAGTGTTTGTTCATTTGTGACAGAGCCAGAACTGTGAGTGTTTTAAAGCTGAGACAATACAATGTGTTTCTCCCTGGCCAGCCTCGTTGGCAGTGGAGGTCCTGGGTGGTGCTGACCTTCCAGAGGCAGAACCTCCACTATGCCCTCTTCCCTTCAGCAAGCTTCCTTGTCCTCCCTTGGTATCGAGTGTCTCTTTTCTGCTTTCAGAGAGAAAGATGTTGAGCAACAGATGTAGCATATTTCCTGCCAGGAAGTAGACATAATTTTGGAGGACCAGTGCAAAGTAAAAACGAAGGGTCTTTCTTCAAACATTATTAAGAGTTTCGAGACAGTGACAGCATAGTTTTGAACCAAGCACATGGTCCTTCTAAGTGTGGTGCCCTGTGTGACGACACAAGTTACAAGCCGAGAAAACCAGCCCTGTTTAGGTGTGCTGCCTAACCAGAATCCCACAAAGGACACAAGGTGGCTCAGCTGGGTTGTCCGGATGAAAGACAGAATTCTTTTTCATAATGATTCAAACACTGTCACCAATTGTGAACCAAGTGACATTTCACTTTCCAAATCACAGGCAAATTTCTAATTTTAAAACCTCACATTGGACTGATTAGTTTTCCCCTAGATTCCTCATTATAGAAATAGTTATACGGGGTTTTTAAATGCCTCTTACTTTAATAGAGTAGTTAGTCAGACATGATGAAATGTCTGTATAATCCTATATGATTTAAAAAAAAAAAAATTTAAGCATCTAATTGGGAGGGGGTCTTAATATCACTAAAGCAACAGGACATCTTACAAGGAACACACAGCTGTACGACAGCTTTAGATTCTAGGGTGAAGCCTTAGTTTTAGTCTATGGTATGTCTTATTCCCTTTCAAGACCACAATAGTAGCTTTTTCAAAGGGAACTAATAAACATATTAAGCTGTATGGCAATTTTTTTAACGCCCATATTGGTTTAGGTCATAAGAATTTTACTGGAACCCAGAGGTATCCCATTTTTCATAATAAAAAACATGTATATAAAAGCTCCAAGTTACATTATTAAGCAACGACACTTCCGGGAGTGAATATACTTCCTGTATTCCGCAAGTTGCTTCAAGTACATATTCGAAGGCCATCTGTGCTTTTCAACAAAGCTGCGTTCTTCCACTATTTTAAGAAAAAAGAATGTTAATTGAATATATTTTATTTTAGATCAAGATAAGCTATCAGCTATTGATTTCTTCTCTAATAGATGAGATCAAACTCTGTTATACACCCCCTACCCTTTCCTCAAAACTTCCAAAATAATTTAATACCATCTTGGTTGTAGCAGTCATCAAGATTTCAGTTATTATGTGATTTACAATTATATACATTTTTTCCACTGCTTCATCAGAGAGTAACTGATTGTTTTCCTTTTCTTTTTCAATAAAGCTTTTGTTTTTCCTGGTGATAACTAACTCTTTTTTTTCATTTACTGAGTTTTCTTGAGTCAGTAGCTGACTCAACCTTCCAAACTCTTTGAAGTTCCCTCAGTTCTATTTCTCACCTAACCACAGCTATCAGACCATCTCTGCATTCCTGCTGTTGCAACTGCTGCTGCCCAGGGAACCCGCCTTCTTATTACAGGCTGCAACCTCTTGTTTTCTAGACCTGCTCCATCCCTTGTTGTTGGATCCCTCCATTCCTGAATTATAGGTCCTTCATTTTGTTTATTCTCTAGTTTGGGTGAAGTCCAACCTTCATTAGTTTCCTAAAAAAGGGGAATTTAGGAAGGATTTTTGAGAACTTGTTTGTGATGAAATATCATCAGTTTTTCTTCTCACATGATTGGTCATTTGGTTTAGTACAGAATTCTAGGTTGAACCTCCTCTCAGAACGTTGAAGACAGTACTCTACTGTTTTCTAGTTTCCATGGTTGGGAAGAACTCCACTGCCATTCGGATTCATAGTCTTTAGTAGGTGATCTGTGGAATTTCAATCCTGAAAACTTAGATTTTTCTATTTATACTCAGCTTTCTTGTAGTACCAATGATATCCCTTGTACATTCATTAAGCAGAGAACTAAGCAAATCCTTTCAATCTGTTGACTCCAGTCCTTCAGTACTGGGATAACTTTCTTGTATAATTTCTTTGACTGTTTCCTCCTCACTGTTTTTTTTTTTTCTTCCTATTTGCACTTCTAGTAGTCAGATACTGCACCTTCTGGATTTAGTTTTCAATTTAAGAAAAAAAACCTTTTTCTCAAAGTCTTTTTGTCCTACTTCCTGGGAGATTTTCTTACCTTTATCTTTTAATTTATTATTATTATTATTGCTGTCAGATTTTTAATTTCCCAAAACAGCTTTTTTCTTTTATTGTTTTTAGTTGTTGTAGTAAAATACATATAACAAAATTTTCCATGTTGACTAATTTTAAAGGAACAGTCCAGTAGTGTTAAGCACATTCACATTGTTATACAGCCAATCTCCAGAACTCTTTTCAACTTGAAAAACGAAAACTCTGTATCCATTAATTAACAACACCATCTTTTCCTCTCATCCTAGCCTCTGGCATCCACCATTTTACTTTCTATCTCTCTATGAATGTTATTTCTTTGTAAAACGTTCTAGTCCTACTTTATGGATAGATATCTCTTATTCTTTGGGGAGGGAGGTTGTAGGTTTTTCTTCTTCTATATCTCTGTTCCTAACTTCATTTTCTTCTTCATTTATTTATTTTGTTTCATGTTTGCTACCTATCTTTCATGTCAGAGACTGCTTCAAATATCTGCTGATCTTCAATGATCTTTTAAATTTAAGAGTGGGATACTGGAAAGTTCTTTGGAAACCTTTCAGACATGGGTAGGACCTGCTGACTGGTGGACTATGTGATTGAGCACGTATTTACTGGGCTCACTAAGAGAATTCTCAGTGATTGTACCTGTGCATTTTTCTCTGTGGCCAGAGAAGGATGCTTTAGTTTTATTCCCAGGGTATGGGAGTCAGGTGGCAAATACCTAACTGCCAGAATTCTAGAACTTGGATATGGAAAGGTAGACAGAGTTTCACTAAATAAAGTGCACAGTTTCGCAGAAGCCTCACACTTCAGTCCAGCTCCTCACTTCTGATCTTAGCCATATCCAGAGTATGGTTAACATTTTTTGGCTTAATTTCTCCAGAAACAAACCTCCCTTCCATCTCCTGTAAAGACAGGGAAGCAACAGCCTGCCTGGGCGAAGTGGGATGTAGCAAAAGCTGCTTCTCCTTTTTTTTCTTTTTGAGTCAGAGTCTCACTCTGTTGCTCAGAGTGGAGTGCAGTAGCGCCATCATGGCTCACTGCAGCCTCAACCTCTTGGGCTCAGGCCATCCTCCTTCCTCAGCCTCCCAAGTAGCTTGGGACTATAGAAGTGTGCCACCGTGCCGGGCTAATTCTTTATTTTTTGTAGAGACAAGGTCTCATTATGTTTCCCAGGCTGGTCTCAAACTCCTGGGTTCAAGCAATCCTCTCACCTCAGCCCCCCAAAATGCTGGGATTACAGGCATGAGCCATCACTCCCAGAGGGCAAAAGCTTCGTAATCAACATTCAACTAATTCTACTGCTTTCAGCCCTAAGCCTCATCCTGGCTTCTGAAACACCTGGCACCTCACCTTTCTAAGGCTCTTCTGGGATTCTGTTGGGTAAATCAGCTTGTTTTTCATCAGTATCTCCTCCTGCAGGTACTTAGGTTTCCTGTTACTAAATCAGTTTCTATTTCCCTATCTACCGTTTAACCTCATCTCTTATATAGATTAACAAGGTTTTGCTCCAAGCTTCAGGACCTGGATAAAAGGAAACAAGCTAGCTGCTTAGGGAAATCAGTGCTAAATTTCATTAGGAAGCAAAGATAACATGAGACAACTGCCTTTGGATGAAAAAAACGAGAAAAGTTATGACAGATGAGCTCTGGCAGTTAGAAAAAATGAAAACAAAGAAAACCCCCATAATATACAATACAAAATACAATATGGAGCTAAATTAAACTAACCGTGAGACTAAAGAATCCATAAATGCCAAGGGTAACATGTTCCTGTGCATCGCTATTTGTTTCCACGTGTCTAGTACATAAAACTCTAATATTTAACTATGTAAATGGGTCCTTATGTATCCACGACTGCATTAACATGAGATCTTTTCCAGTCTCACTTTTTGATTTCTAAACACCTCTAAAAAAGGAAAAATTTTCTGCCAAGAGAAAACAATGTGTTGAAGTCCAATAATAATTTGATAACTTTTGAAACCGAAAATGAGTGATTCTACAAGGAAGCTGTAAAGTAATTGTGATAAGACCCTTTCCCAACTTCAAGTGACCATGGGAAGTGGACCAGGTATAAGGCAATAGAGAGGAGAGGTGACTGTGGGCTTCTACAGAGGGCACAGTCCTTTTTGTGGGCAGTCACTGCCCAGCTCCAGAATGCTGCCATGTGGGACAGGCCCAGAGCAGCCAGATTGTCCAACTTTTTGAAAGAGACCATACATCGAATTTCAAAATGCCAACACTATATACTTTAAAAAAAATACTGTGTGATCCAAGGAAGCCCTTTGGCAGGCTATATGTAATCCACAGACTGCCAGTTTGTAACTGCTGATTTAGGCAAATTCTCCCTTATCCAAAGGCACTGTTTTTCTCTGCTTAAGAGGATGTCACATCACAGCAAGTTCCTGGAGATGAACAGGCACTGAGGAATGAGAACCCTCCTGACTCCCCCGCCTTATGTTTCTGAGTCGGAGTCTCACTCTGTCACCCAGGTGAAAGTGCAGTGGCATTATCATGGCTCACCACAGCTTCAACCTCCTGGGCTTAGGTGATCCTTCCCCGTCTCCTGAGTAGCTGGGACTATGGGCACGTGCCACCACAAATAGCTAATTTTTTTTTTTTTTTTTGTAGAAACAAGGTTTCACTATGTTGCCCAGGCTGGTCTCAAACTCCTGGGATCGAGAGATTCTCCTGCCTCGGCCTCCCAAAGTGCTGGGATTACAGGTGTGAGCCACCATGCCCGCTGATTCTCTTAATATCCATCAAAGGAACAGAACAGTACACTGCCACAGCCTGAGCTCTGCAGCCTGTCATCTCACGTGACATCCTAGAGCCCTGCTTGTCACCACCAGGTGGTCATAACATACTTAAGAGGCAACTGGGTAAGTAATAAAATATAATAAAACTTAATTGATAGAGCATCCTTCTCTCAAGCTTATAATAGTACACCATATATCTCTACAAGACAGCAAGTGGAAAATAATCTTACTCTTCTTGTACATGTAAAGGTGACCTGCGATAGCATAATAAAAGTGGCTGTGAGAGACATTGCCTTGCTAGACTGTGTGTGGCCATGTGCTCTTTGAGCTATGGTTGTTGCTATGCTTCCTGGCTTTGGTCCCCTCCCCCACCTTGGGGAGGTGAATTTTCTCTCTCCCTTCTCTTTCTCTCTCTAATTTACTTTTAAATAAACTTTTCCTTTTTAAAAGAAAAAAAAAGAAAGTGACTCTGAGACCAAAGTGAAGTTCATTTAACTTTTAGCTGGCTTCTTAAATCACTAAGTAAGAATGTCCCTTTTAACCAACAGCAAGCAGAAGCATGCCTTATCTTTATGCATGGACTTTGTTTTTTTCTTGCTCAAGTAGATAATAAATACCTGTTGTTTTGTTTTGATGTGATTAAGTTTCTCTACTGTACTCATAGTTGAGTTCTATGTAAGGAGGCTCCCAATAAGCATGCAATGTTGACTGGCTGAATATAACTGCCACAAACTGTGCGTTCCTTGGTTTCCTTAACGTAGAGTGAGTAGCTGAATGATACTAAGAGATTTATTTACACACACACACACACACAAACACACACAAACACACACGTAACATTTATTTATTTATTTGGATCTCACTATGTTGCCCAGGCTGGACTCAAACTTCTAGGTTCAAGTGGTCCTTCAGCCTCAGCCTCCTGAGTAGCTGGTTCTACACAGACTTGCACCACCACACCTGGCTAACTTTTACATCTTTTACCAGATAATTTTTTCTTTTTTTTTTTTTTGAGTTGGAGTCTCACTCTTTCGCCCAGACTGGAGGGCAGTGGCATGCTCCTGGTCACTGCAGCCACGCCCTGCTGGGCTCCAGCGATCTTTCCGCCTCAGCCTTCCAAGTGGCCGGAACTACGGGCATGTGCTACCACACCCGGCTAATTTTTGATTTGTTGTAGAGATGAGGTCTCGCCAAGGAGAATCTTTTTTACAAAGTAAAATATATGTAGAATCCTTAAGATATAGAGCAGAAAAATGTGGAACTGCTGAGGATCGAAGGAGGGAGAGAAGGCCCCAGAGCTGTCAATTTTAGCCTTTTCTTCCCCTTCCCGTTCTTTGACTCCTCTCCTCATTGACTCTCTATTTTCTGCCCCTATCCCAGAAGACCTTCAGGGATTTCCACAGTGGCTTCTTTGTCCAGAGTTTGAAACTACCTGACTAGGTACTTTTCATTTCCTTTTAGCTTGATTTTTCCTTGTGTCTATGCTAGGTATTCAAGAGCTGACCACTATATCTAAACGACCATTATACTTTCATTTTTTTCTTCTTACACAGTCAGTATTCAGAAGCTCACCCTTTGATTAGTTTTCAACTTTATGATTTACCTTGAAAATCACATTATATGACTGTCATTAAATTCCACAACACTATTTAATACATAAAAAAGTATTATCTCAAAGTAATCTAGTGAACTTCTATATAGATGAATAAATTAATAAATATAGATATCTAGTATAATGAAATTATTTATTGTATAGTTATCAACAGTGAAATTTTTTTATAAGAAAAACATTTTAAACTTTGCTTCTGACTTAGGTAGTTAAAACTAAGATACTGTTTATCACAACCAGAGGTCACCTGAGGACACTTCACCACCTTCTCTCTATTTCGGGGGGGGAGCGGGCAAAGCATTTAAAAATGGACGGCAGCTATAAAATAATCATTAGAAAACGTCTTGTGTAACACAGGTCAAGCTGCTTATGTAACACAGGTGACCATAAATTGTGTCCTCAACTGGCACATTACATAATTCGAAAGAAATGTTTACATTGACATTTCTTACCTTGTTAAAACTGCTATTTCAGATTTTAAAAGTTCTATTGGAGTTACCTTTATCGTTTTATGCGACATAATTAGACTTCCACTTATAAAACTTAAAAAAAGACTCGCTATACAAATGATATCTCAAATCTAAGAACAAAGAACATAAAGTTTTCTTTTCAAAACAGAAATTGACAATCTACCTGAAAGATCCTGAAATTCAGGCTTTTGACTGAAGATGAGGTAGTTAGTGGCAATGAAATGAAGGAGCCAGGTTGAAAGGCAATCGGAGTGGTGAAACTGCAAGAAAAATGAGAAGTGAGACAGCACTGCATGTAGCGACCATGAATATGATGACCAGGCTGAGAGAATGGCCTGGGGGAATAATCATGGAGTGCTCGTATCCGAGTTTAATATGTCTACACAGGATGCAGCCTTCAGCTACCATGATGGTAGAAAGGAATAGGAAGCATTATTAACAAATCATATTATAAATACACCATTCAGTGAAGAAACAGAAAAAACAAGCTCCCACTGCTGGGCTGGCCAAACATCTTTAAGCAGATGCACGACTGTGTGTGTTCAAGGTTTCTGAGGATTTAATTCAAGCTTTTAATCTAAGGCCATGAACTTTACCACCTGTACCTGTGTCTGCATAGCAGGGTAAGGTGAGCAATAAATATCTTAACAAGTTTACCTTGGGAGTCAACCAAAAAATATTTTGAGAAAGAAACATCATTGGCCTAAGGGTGTGGGTTTCAAATGTGTAAATATTCCTAAGAGGAAGTTATATCCAAATAGTTGCTTTATTTTTTTTTTGAGTTGGATTCTCACTCTGTCACCCAGACTGGAGTGCAGTGGCACGCTCCCAGCCTCCGCAGCCTCGACCTGCTGGGCTCCGGCGATCCTTCCGCCTCAGCCTTCCAGGTAGCTGGAACTACAGGCATGCGCTACCACACCTGGCTAATTTTTTGATTTGTTGTAGAGATGAGGTCTCGCCAAGTTGCCCAGGCAGGTCTCAAACCCGCGGGCTCAGGCAATCCACTCACCTCAGCCTCCCAAAGTGCGGGATTACAGGCTGTTAACGGGATGTAAGGTTAGCCTGAGTAGGATTTCCAGCTCCATCCTCCTCATTCTGAGTTCCAATGGCTGCTCAGGAGCGAAATCTCAGAGCAACCTGCTCCCCTGACATTATTACTTGGTGATACTGTGACACTCACAGCTCCATCCAACCACTAAGGCAGATTACAGGAACTTGCGAAGTTCCTGTTATGATATACATAGCATAAGATTCACCATGTGAATCATCTTTAAGCATACAGGTGAGTGGCATTAAGTGCATTCACATGTAGGCAACTAACATCACTGTTTCTAGATCTTTTCTATCGCCCCCAAAGGAAATTCTGTACCCATTAAACAATTCCCCTTTTCTCCTTACCCCCCAGGTACTTGCAACCACTATTCTACTTTGTCTCTCATTATTTGACTGTTCTAGGTAACACTTACAAGTGAAATTGTACAATATTTGTCCTTTAGTGTATGGCTTATTTTACTTAGTCTAACGTCTTCCACGTAGTTCCATGTAGGTTCATCCATGTAGTAGTATATATCAAAATTTCATTTATTTTATTTTAGTTTAAACATTTTTTGTAGAGATGAGGTCTTACTATGTTGCCCAGGCTGGTCTCGAATTCCTGGTCACAGGCAATACTTCCACCACAGCCTTCCACACACCAAAGTGCTACGGTTATAGGCATGAACCACGGCACCAGCCTCCTTTTCAAGGCTTAAAACTATTTCATTATATGTATATACCACATTATCCATTCATCTCCAATGGACACTTAGGTTATTTCCACCTTTGGGCTAAGCATAGCTCTTTTAAGGAGACCCAAAAATATTAAACAAGCAGTGAGTAATACTAAATTGAAGAGAGATTTGTAGTCTCAAATCTTAAGGCAAAAACTCAAGGATCTGCTGCTTACTTGTTTCGTTTGTTTGGTGGCAGCGGGGGGGTGTCTCAGTTATCTGCTTATCCATAGCCTGGATGATTCCAGGCTATGCAGTGGCACAGTTATATGGCTCACCACAGCCTTGACCTCTGGGCTCAGGAGATTCTTCTGCCTCAATCTCCTGAGTAGCTGGGACTATAGATGTGTGCCACCACGCCCAGCTAGTTTGTTATATTGCCTAGGCTGGTCTCAAACTCCTGGACTCAAGCAATCTTCCTGCCTTAGTCTACCAAAGTGCTAGAATTACAGGTGTGAGCCTCCGTGCCTGGCCGGTTTGTTCTTTTAAAAAGTTTATACAGTGTGAGAATATGTTAACATGTCAATTCTTTTTTTTTTTTTTGAGTTGGAGTCTCACTCTGTCGCCCAGACTGGAGTGCA
>NW_006950802.1:536542-537379 GCF_000164805.1 Carlito syrichta | reverse complement strand
CGCCCGGCTGATTTTTTGATTTATAGTAGAGATGAGGTCTCGCTGCCCAGGCAGGTCTCGAACATGCGGGCTCAAGCAATTCACTCACTTCAGCCTTCCAAAGGCGCGGGATTACAGGCTGAGCCACTGAGCCCGGCTATATGTCAATTCTTAAGTCCCTCTAATTTTTATCACATAAAATCAGATTTTTTGAATTGGAAAGAACTTTATAGTTCATCTAATTCCACATCACATTTTAACAGTCTTTTTCTCCCCCTGTCTTTTAACAGATGAATGTGAGTGATCTCAAGGGAACATAGTGAGAACCTTTAGCTATTTTAAGAAGCCATAACCCAGAGCAGATAATATGCCAATGGAATGTCAGGCCATTGCCTGAAGGCTGTGGCTTTGAAAGAGAAGGGAGATCACAAGAATGAACTGTTGGCTACAAAAACATGCTTAAAACATGCTTAAAATGTAGAATTTTATTTTTGACCAAGATCTAAGATATCATAATGGGTGGGCTCTTGGCAAGAGATGGAATACATCTTGCTGTAAGAACTATTTTAGAAGGATATTTGCTGACCTGAGAAAATAGCTTTAAACTGAGATAATCAACATAATAAAAAAGGTATCAGAAAACAGTAAACCAAATGCTATAGAACTGAAGAGCCATATGAAAGCGTGTGGAGAGCTGGGCTCTGTGGCTCAGCCTGTAATCCCGCCCCTTTGGGAGGGTGAGGTGAGTGGATTGCCTGAGCCCGCGGGTTCGAGACCTGCCTGGGCAGCGAGACCTCATCTCTACAATAAATCCAAAAATCAGCTGGGCGTGGTAGCGCATGCCTGTAATTCCGGCTC
>NW_006950802.1:534793-536399 GCF_000164805.1 Carlito syrichta | reverse complement strand
AGCGGCCACTGCACTCCAGTCTGGGTGACAGAGTGAGACTCCAACTCAAAAAAAAAGCGTGTGGAGGAAGTACCCAGAAACTCTCAGAAATAAAATGTGTAGCCTCATGTAGCCAAATTAACATATGGATTATAAGTAAGAAGATGAATTTCAATTTTAATATGAGAATAAATGCAACTTTACAGGAATCACCAAAGCTTGGGCAGGCAGGGTTTAAATAGTAGAAATAAGGAATCTCTACTGCAGACCTGAAGAAGCTGATCTGATGAAAGGAAACAAGCATTTGCTGTGTTAAGCGTATGCCACAACAAGGCCAGGTGTGGTGACTCATGCCTATAATCCCAACACTTTGGGAGGCCGAAGTGAGAGGACTGCCTGAGTCCACAGATTCAACAACAGCCTGGGAAACTTGGCGAGACCTCATTGCTACAATAAACCAAAAATTAGCCGGACATGGTGGCGTGTGCCTGTAGTTCCAGCTACTTAGAAGGCTGAAGCAGAAGGATTACCTGAGCCCAGCAGGTCGAGGTTGTGATGGCTGTGAGTGTGCCACTGCACACCAGCGTGGGCGACAGAGTGAGACTCCGACTCAAAAAAAAAAAAGAGTCTGCCATGATGAAAATAAAAGAAACCAAAAGTAAAATCATGGTAGAGAACTAAGAGAGGACAGGGTGAAATGGACCAGAAGAGAGGGAATACCAAGACTGATCATCTGCATAAGAGGGTAAGAACTATGCTCTCCTGGTACACAGCACAAACCCAACAGAGATGGCAACGGAGTGATGAGAAATTCTGTTTCTTCAGAGAGCTATTGGGAGTCTAATTCTGCTCAAAGACAATTTTGCCTCCTAAAAGTTAGAGAAATGTTGAGGGAAAAGTTCATCAAATTCTACATTTTAAAAATGCAATTAATTTTTCTTTTTTTTTTTGTAGAGATGAGGTCTTGCTGTGTTGCCCAGGTTGGTCTTGAACTCCTGGCCTCAAGCAGCTTCCCAAAGTGCTGGGATTACAGGTGTGAGCCACCATGCCTGGCAAGTTGCCCAAATTCTGACTAGCAGGATAATCGGGCTGGTGAAGTAAAACCCCCAACTAGGAACTTCAAAGAGAACTTGGAAAGAAAATTTCTTGTTATCTGGGATTTATAATTGCCAAATTAGGGATCATCAGGACTAGAATAAAGGATAACTGATAAATTCAGGCTTAATCTTAGAAAAAAAGGCCTTCAGAAATAAACCATGAAGTTCAAAATCAGCTGTTATCTTAGATTTTTTTTAAATTCAGGGGTTAAAGATAAGAATAATCACATAGTCAGAAACCACAGAAACAGGGAAAACAGGCCAAGGAGAATTTCTGACAATGCAATCCTAAATGATCTCCAAGAGGAAATGAGTGTGGTGGTGGGAAGGGCAGGGAGGAGGGGCGGTGGAGGAGACACCTGCAGAAACCAGTTGATCCCACAGACAGTCCTCTTACACATACAATACTTAAAAGCAGACTAAAAAGAAGGAAAAGCAATCTTGCATTTATTTATTTATTCATTTATTTATTCGAGTTGGAGTCTCACTCTGTCGCCCAGGCTGGAGTGCAGTGGCACGCTCACAGCCAC